>NW_017728911.1:40793455-40801731 GCF_001723895.1 Crocodylus porosus | reverse complement strand
GTGCATGGGGTTGCTCCCTCCTAGGTGCAGGACTTTGCACTTGTTCTTGTTGAACCTCATGAGATTCCTTTTGGCCCAATCCTCCAATTTGTCTAGGTCACTCTGAACCCCCCAATTTGTCTAGGTCACAGGAAGAGCAGGGGAAACACAGCAGCTATTTAAATGACATTTAAAGGCATGTATCATGGTACAACCATGGCTCCAGATTCACCGCTGGCTGGAGCTAAGGGCCACCCCATGCCATTCTACTCCTGAATGAGGGGCGTCCTGGAGTCTCCCATAGCCAGGCCCTTTTCCAATGGTTCAAACAGCTTGTTCACACTCGTGTGGGTGCTGGGAGGTCCCAGCCATGGCCAGGTTTGCCCTTAACATACTGCAGGTCCAGGACCGGTGGGATTGAATCCGAACCATGAAAGGGGCCATGCCCTCTCCACAGGATCAAGGAGCAATGACCCTTGTGATAACCAAGGAGGCCGTTGTAGGGGTGAGTTAGTAAAGGGTTTGCTTACACTCTGTGGCCCCCTTGGCACATGTTTCTCATTCTGGTGCCCCTGGGCTGATGCTCTGATGCTCATAAAATCCAGTGAAGTTAATAGGGAAAGAGACTCTGCCAAACACACGCTGGTGCAGTGACATTCAGAGCTGAGAGCAAAGGGGTGAAACGGAAAAGAGCATTTATTGCCCTGCTGGCTCTGTGCTGCTTTATTTGATGCAGCAGTGCCGCTGAGTAGAGGGCTTCAGGTCTACAGCTGTACTGGCTGCTTGCCTTTCCTGAAATAAAATGGCCAGACCTTTGGTGCCACCATTAGATAATCACCGAGGAAGAGCTGCCCCACTGTCGACCCCTCCTCTTGGCTACCCGAGCTGTGAGAGCACAAAAGCATGAGCCGCCCACAAACAGTTTTAACAGCACATACCAAGTCTGCCTATTCAATGGCATGCTGAAAGGCCTGGAACAGAGGCACGCCTTATTAACAGAGAGAAAGTGCCTTTGGCCAAGGGCAATGAACCGGGTATAAAGGGGCATTCGCGCTTTTGGGGAGCAGGCCTCTGCAAGCTCTTGGCCATTGTCAGTGCTGTGTATTGTATCCTTCTCAAGGCAGACCTGTCACCTCCGATCAGGCCAGTGTCTTCTGAAAGCTTTGTTGCTGTCGTTCCCCTCCATGCAAATGCCCATATCACCTCCATTCACCGCACTTCCCCAGCCAGGGCTGGTTCTGCAAGGGACCTGAACGCTAACCCTACGATGCCAGACATGGCCTGCCCCGGGAGGGTGGTGGGGCAGAGACTGCAACACAAAGGCTCTGTGAAGGCCCTAGGAAGTCACGGGTATACGACATCGCTGTGGCCTCTTGTCTAGGGCCCTTCACACCGTTTACACACACTTCCTCTGCAGACGAGGAATTGTGCCTACTGCTTAGGACCCTAATGAAGGAGTAGAGGGTGGAAAGGCCCAAATCCACAGGCTGCCCACCTGAGCAAAGGGGCTATGCTCCACGTAGCTCGGAGGGGCCCGGGAAGAGGAACCTTCCCTGCTTCCACTGCCCTTCTGCGGATGCAGCTGGCACTCAGCGCTCACGGGCATCTTCTGCAGAGCATCCAGGGTAGGATGTCGCAGCACTGCCCCTGCCCGACTGGTCCGAGGTGCCTTGTTGTCTTTGGCCACGTAGGGCACAACCTGCATCAGTGCCAGGCAAAGGATGAAGCTGGGGACAGGGTTGTCCCCAAAAGTTTCACTGGGTTTTCCCACTCTTTCAGCCTTACAAGTTGCTCATTCCCTAGTTACCCCGAGGAGTTCACGAGGACATGGAAGGAAGAGGAAACACACCCAGGGGTGGGGCACTGAAGCATGGCTGGAAAAAATACTGAGCTCGATGACCCACGAAACGCACAGCGTTCCAGCAAGGTGGCTAGTTCTCCTCAGTGCATAGCTCCAGAGGGGTTAAAGAGAATACAGGTGCAATGACGTCCATGGCATAGACCAACCCCATGCAAAACATATAGGGCTACACTGCCCTGCATTCATAATGGGAAAGCTGTGACATCCCAGATCCTCTGACAGCAGCGTGCAGATGCTGAGCTTCTAGTGGGTTAGCACCAGTTAGAGAGGATGTGGGAAGTAGCTGAGGAGCATGCGTGAGGGAGCGGATGTGCAGGCCTAATGGAGCAGACCGATTTTGCCAATTCAGTTGATGTTTCCTTTGCACATGTGCTTTGAATCCAAGATGGGTTCAGAGGATCCGGTTCATGATCAAAAGCCTACTAAATCAATACAAGGCTTTTAGCTGGCACTGACTTCACTGTTCCTGCTGAGGTCCCCAGTAAAACTCACTCCGGTTTCCTTGGGACCAATTAAACCAATGCTAAGAGCTTCTGCAGACCCTGTCTGCAGAATGCAGTACAATCGCTAGCCTTTTGTTCACTGTGCTTGAAAACACCAGATAAGCTTACGCCCCTTAAAACCACGTTCTCTGTCGAGCCTGGCTTTTAACATTGGCTGAATTACAACATACAGCAAAACACCGGGCTCTTAAATCAGCCTCACTAGGGCTCACCTATGCAATGCACCAGGTACTTCTGCCACAAATGTAGGCATGTGCTTCACTTTAAGCATGTGAGTGGTACCGTTGTGGCAAGTGTTTTGCTGACATGGGCCAGCATGTTCATCAACTTGAAGCACTAAGCTCCAAAGAGCTTAGACTCGTCTAGATCAGAGGGGACCATTTTCCCAAGGACTTTAAACCCATCCCTACTCAGCGCTATAAATACTGTTGGCTCTGAGGCTGAACAGCTGCACTACCCTGATCTGTGTTTACATGCAAAGGTTATAACAGCAGCTAGCAGAAGTCAGCATAGCTCCACTGAAGGCCAAGAAGCTAGTGGTTTGCACAACTAAAGGATCTAGCCCATCTCTTATGCACTGTGGCTGCTAGGGCATCTCCACCAACAAAAGGCCAGCCTGGTGTTGCAGAAGCTGGAGTTCATGCTTATATCCATCTCCTTGGAGATTACTGTTAGGGTTAGGTGACTGGGAATCTAAATCCTGGTGGCAAGAAGTGATTCTTTTTTTTCTTTAACCTTGGTCTCCAAACTGGATGTGGTTTAAATGCATTTCAGTCATGGCACAGTTATAGGTCTGTGAAGTCTTACCATGCAGGAACAATTTAATGCACATACTCCTTCTCAAGGCAACCTCTCTGGTACAGGTACAGCATCTCAACTTGAAAACAAAATCTCCTTGACTCAACTGTTTCCTTAAATTATAACCTCTTGCAGAGTTCATGAAATGAAGAATTTGTACCACAGAAAGCTTTGCACAAGCCCTTTGGCAGCTCAAAGAAAGAAAACGTATTTAACTTGTAATTCATGGCCGAAAGGTACACCGGGTCCCTCTGAAGCCCTTTGGCCCCATAACAGTTATCAAACACTTACTTGACTCGCTGTGGTCACAGTCCTGAGGATTGCACTTCTGGGTGTTTTCTGGCCACTGCTCGTGGTCACACAGGCTGCTGTCTTCTTCAGCTGCACCTGTTTTAGTGTTCATGCATTTCACCTGCCGCCGCTGGATGCCTCCTCCACAGGTAGCTGTGCACTGCGGGGAGTTAACAGGGCAGGGTGTAAACAGTCGCATCCAGACCCGCCACTGTCTCATGGACGGTGGTGCTGGATGTGAGACTACTTCAGTACCTGTATTCAATGTACCCATGTACAAGAACACCCGAGCCAAATTCCTACACTGCCCCCATCAAACGTGTGCAGCTCTTTATCCCCTGGCTGCACCAGCCAGACCTGTTCCTATGGAGCACAAAGGCATTTTTATTGCACATAGCCCAAAGTTTATCTGGTGTAGGTCTGCACAGGATGGCTTTTAGCTAAGTCAGTCAGACCTCAGGCCATCCTGGCAACAGAGCAGGCTTCTTGTTTGGCTGGAAATCAGGAGTGTTTAGCTGCTTGCATCTGTATTATGAACTGTGACCGTATTGTCTTCCAAGCTGGACTCTGCAAGTTCGGATTTCGCAAGTTGTCTAGTCAAATCGGGATGCCTTTGGAGTTCCTCTGCTTACCATGGAGGGCCAGGAGAAACTATTATTTGACTATTCTGTGCTATTTAGTGATACCAAGTCATTTTTAAAGGCCCAGTGCAGTTCTTGTGGGCTGTGTCAGGGCTTATGGCTGCATCGCACTGGAAGTTTCACCGGCCTAGCTAGTTATTGGCCACTGCTCAAGGTCGTCAGTTGTACAGACCAGGTAGCATGGGATGTCTGCTTATCTGAGACTGCCATCAAGTCCTCGGAAAACTGCCTTCCAGAGATGATAAGCACGATTAATTCTATTAGCAAGGCAGCAGAAGGAAATGCTTGTTTCTCTGGGATGTGTTTGCTCACCTGCCCCCAGGATCCCACCACCCAGCTGGTACACGGATGAGCGTTGCAGGGCCTCGTATTGTTTGGCCTCAGCATTTCCTCACACCGTCCAAACTCTGGGCACGTCACCAGACGCTCCTGTTGTCCTCCTCCACATGACTCGGAGCACTAGGGAAAAACACAATGGCTGTCAAAAACAGGAGATCAATTTGGGATAGTGGATCAGGAGGTACATGGCTCTTTCTGGGTCCTTACAGAAATAGTGTCAAGTGGCTCCAAAAAGTGCTGAATGCTCTTGTTTAAGTACCCAGCTGTTTAAGTACCCAGCTGTGGGTAGTGGGTGGTTTCACTCCGGCTAAACTGGATCACAGTTGGCCCCATCAGCTCATCAGAAGACAGAAGGTCTCAGTTTGGAGGCAGGCCTGCTCTCTACGCTCCAGATACTTAGAGGGTCAAATTCTGCCCACAGCTGAGCTCAGGCAATCCTCCTCCCACTGACTTCTTCCCAAGGAGAGCTCCAGAAGCGAAGGCAGGGCTTCTGGCCCCAGCCTGTTAGGCACTTTTTAAATAGCAGCCATTATACTCTGTGCTGCATGGCTAAGCAAAGCCAGAATGTCAGCTAGTTGTGTCTCCGGAGGAGGAGATGAAGAATAACAACTGGTGTAAAACAGCGCATCACAAAGCAGACAAAAAATGTATTTACTGACTGTGCAGCGAAGAAAATGAATAAGGCGTCTCCTGACAAGCTGATCTAAATTTGGAAGGTATTTGATGGCACGACTGCCAAGTAAATGATGGACCCTGGGGCCCCTGGCTTCTCTTTTTCAGCCAATGTGTCATTTTTAAAGCTGATGGCAAAAAAGAAAGAAATGTCATGGGCTAATGGAATGGCACTGTGGGTTATGAAAGCAGGGCTGCTGGGTGAATGTGCCCTGCTCTGGAAGGGAGGAGCAGAGAATTCAAGGCAGAAACAGGCTTGTTTGACCGCTTGAATCTTTTCTCCCCCTATGCAATCCTCTTACTATAAAGACACCCCCGGTGGCATCGTTATATGGCTTCACGAATTCCAGAAGTCCCCTTGTAATCCATCCATCAATGATGTCACCAAAGGATGCATTCTGGGGAGGTCACTGTCATTTAAATGCCATCAGGTCTATTTGGGAACAAGGTTTAAAAACAAAGCAGTGGTTTTCTGAGTCTTCTGAGACGACTGACCCTTCAGCTGAAAACTGGGGATAAGAGCCATGCCTCAGCTGCTGATGAGGATTTCCACTCTGGCAGCCAGAGCATGTCCCAGATTCACCCTGTTTGCATTGTCGCTGGTACCTTTGCATTCCACCACTTACAAAAGAAAAATAAAAAGACTTGTCATAGAATCATAGAGTCATAGAAGTCGGGTCGGAAGGGACCTTGTAGCTGTTCAAGTCCGACCCCCTGCCTGGGCAGGAGAAAAACTGGGCTCAAATGACTCCAACCAGGTAGGCATCAAGCCTCTTCTTAAAGACCCCCAGGGTAGGAGCCAGCACCACTTCCCTTGGACTTAATTCATCATCATCATCATCATTACGGCAAGCCATTGTTCAAGCACATAGAAGAGAACTTGGTCAGTGCGTCTCCATGTTGGCATCTTACAGATGGGTCTGGAACGACATCCTGGATCAGGACCTTCTGGATTCCAGCAGAGTTTGAATCAACCCTGCTATGAGAACACATTGGGCATGTCTACATGTGCATTCCAGCTTAAACTTACTGTGCAGTAAGTTACTGCGCAGAAAGCTGGAATATCCCGGCATCTACATGTGCAGGCATTAAGGTGCATTAACACTGCGTGTGGACTGATTTGGGACTAAAGTTAGTTCCAAGTCAGTCCACACATAGTGTTACTGCGCAGTAAGATGCCTATAAGTGAATTACTGCATAGTAACTAATCAGGTGTAAATTTGATACCTGCATGATGCAGGTATCAAATTTACATCCAAGTTGGCATAAGTCACTATATATACTGTCCTGTACAGTCACACACGTGTAGATGTGTGCCCATACTGTGCAGTAATTTTGCGCAGTAAATGTGCATGCATGCACCCTCCCGCCCCGGACACCCCCCCTCACCTCTCTCCAGGAGGACGTGTACCAGTCCAGACAAGGCTTGGTTTGACAGGGAGCCTGCACAGGTGGCTTGTAGAGAACAGCCTGACAGTGGAAAGGCCTCAACAGCCTCTGATCTCGGGTGTCGATGCAATGCACGTCCCGGACCTGCAGTCCCCCTCCGCAGTTCTTGGAGCACTGGGTAAACAATATAATGAATCATGCCACTGGAAGGAAGGCAGTAAGAGTCTCCAGGCTGGAATCCCTCTGGCAAAGTGGAGTTCAGCCGGTTATTAAAGTGAATAGTCAAGCTTCATCTTTCACTACCTCTTTGTTTTGTTTCCCTGGCTCTTTGTGGCCCTCTCCATTTCTGAACCTAGGGTGGTCCAAAACCATGTCTGCTCTCTGCCTCGAATGGGTTCTGCTTGCATTTTTAATACTGACAGATTTTTCTAGGGTGTGCAGACAGAGCTGATGCTCCCAGGGCTGAGGATCTCGGGAACGAAGACCAGTTAAGATCAGCAGCAATAATCAGGACTCTCCCCTACCACTTATTCTCCTTTACGCTGGATTTGTCCAGCCTCAGTTGACATGCTCCTAGGAGTCCTTGTCAGTGCTGCAGATGCCACCATCTTGCAGGAGATTGCCCCAGCAGTTCTCCAAAATGTCTCTTTCCTTTATAGCAAGAAACTATTTCCCCCTTTTTGATCTCCCCAAGAGCATTCCCACTGTACCTACTTCTAGTGACTCCCTTCCAGTCAGAGGAGATGGCTATTCCCACTTAGCTACCCATTACCAAGGGGATATATATCAGCTGCTTTAGTCTTCCTGCATATTGTAACTCTGTTTGGCTTAACTAACAAGGCACCTAGAAAGGGCAAGAAGCCCTCACGCCCTCCCCTATGTGTTTACCTTACTCCAGTTGCCAACACGCCACGATGAGCACGGTCTCAGGGAACACCTTCGAGCAGGGACGGGTTTATTTGCAGCAACACAGTCGTCATCGTTGCCTGTGCTGCAGTGCACTGTCCTCCAGATTGCTCCCAAGCCACAGGTGGTGGAACACTGGAATAGGGTAATTGAAACAGAGGAGAAATAAATCCTTTGCTCTCACTTCACTGCAAGCAAGACCTCAGCAGCTGAGCAGCACAGCGTCTGTGCGAAGACATGCAACCAGGCAGCTGCAAGCCCCTCTGGCCATTCTGGAGGAGTCCTATGAAATGCAACAAGGATGGGACCACCAGGACATGATGGAAATGAAATGGGATTCAGCAGAAAGGCCTCTCCAAACCTTGGAGGTGTGTTTCTCTTGGCTCAGCTGTGAATCAGAAAGGTTACACCAGGGTAGAGCCAGGAGATGGTGATGGAAGATCAGGGGCACAGAAGCTAACAGAGAACAAAAGTGTGGCAGCTGAAAAGTGTGTCTGTGTGATAGAAGTGCTTGCTGAAGGCTCTATGAAGATTAGATCAAGTGTTTTTCTCTATTTGTTTAGATATTAAGCTATAAGTTGTTGCTAAAAGCCTAATTATAGTTTAAGATGTAGTGAGGCCTTGTATCAAGTAAGGCCTAGTAAATTTAGCAAAGCTTAGAAGTAGTAAGGCCCTGTGGCACAGTTAAAATTACCTTATCAAAGGAATGCAAGGCTTGTACTGCTATTGGTCAGTCTAAGGACGGTTGAAGAAAAAGGAATCTAAGTGGTTGTATGTTATTAGTGTCTTTCAGAAGCTATAAATTAGCTGAAATATCTGGAAACCATTCAGAAGAAAGATGCAGCTCTGTGAAAAGGATTAGTTAGCTGTTGCCTGGATCAGTGGGCCTGTGGACCT
>NW_017728911.1:40770469-40793355 GCF_001723895.1 Crocodylus porosus | reverse complement strand
CACCTTGCACTTGTCAGTGTTGAATCCCATCCTGTTCTCATTGCCCACCCCTGTAACCTGTCTAGGTCCAATTGTAGCCTATTCCTGCCTTCTAGTGTGCCCACATCCCCCCACATCTTACTCTCATCAGCAGATTTGAACAGGTGCTTTTTACCCCCTCGTCCAAGTTACTGATGAAGATGTTGAACAAGTGCGGGCCCGAGGACCGAGCCCTGGGGGACCCCACTGTCCACATCCTTCCAGGTCAAAAATGATCCATCCACCACCGCTCTCTGGGTGCGGCCCTCCAGCCAGTTGGCGACCCAACTGACTGTGTTGGTGTCGACACCACAGCCCCCCAGTTTCTTAATGAGAACGGGGTGAGAGACAGTGTCGAAGGCCTTCCAAAAGTCCAGGAAGACGATGTCCACTGCTACCCCTGCATTTAAGGATTTGGTGACCTGGTCATAGAAGGCCACCAGGTTGGTCTGACAGGACCTGCTGCTAATGAACCTGTCTGCAGTTAGGGGCTGAAGTCACCCAGCTCCAGAAACAGGTCACCTGGCTGAGTAAGGAGTTAGAAGATGTGAGAGATTCCAACAGTGTGGCATGTGAGGCGGCGCAGGCCTCTCAGAGCCGTTTGGAGACTTTGGAGAGGAGGGAGGGAAAAATTATGATCGCGTGCATTGCCGTTTCCCCCAGAAAAGGGCGCAGTTAGCACAGGCTGTGGAGCCATCCTTCCACAAGATCAGACAGTGTCTTTATGGGCAGGAACGGGAAGTTGAGCTCTGGGAAGATGGAGAGGAGGAGACTGATGATGAGCCTAGTGTTGAACCGTCCCCTTACCTCCCTGTCCAGAGGGAGGAACCTAGCCAGGTCTTCCCCATGGTAGTAACCTGTTCAGGGCCACAAGGAGGGAATCCCCGAACAGACCTATGTTCATTTACCCGAGCAGAAATAAGAACCACATAAGTCCAAGCCAGGAGAACCAGTGATAGACTGGCTAGTTTGAATGTATAGTGAAGGAGCTTCTGCAATTTCAGTGAGTAGAGCCGAAGCAGCCCAAATCATTCTGTGCCCTGAGCTCCAGTTAAATCAGTTTGCAGGAGGTGATGAAAATGTTGCTTTGTTTTCTGCTGCGCTCCAAGCCACTGCAGCCAGTTATGGTAATATGGAAGAAGAACTTAGTCCTGCTCCTCCAGCATGGCTCAATTTGGAGGAGGCTGTTCGTTGCTTGTATCAACTGGTGCTAACAGATCATTCGTGCAGCAGTTTGGACTTGCACACCAGATGCAGAAGTTGTGACAGCACCGTTGTGGAGGAGGTTTTGCCGATGAGCACCAACAGAGTGTACCTCAGCCTTGTTGGCCTTGGAGCCAGAGGCAGTAGATCACTCGGTAAGAGATGTGATTCGGTGATTAATGCAGCTTCTACCCATTTTGCAGAAGCCAGGGCTGGCTAAGCCAACAAAAGCTGCCAAGGCCATGGCGATAAAAGACAAACTCCCTGATCCCCCTGAATTGTTGGAAAAAGCTGGAGAAGGCGGCCCAAGACCCCACTAGCAAAACTGTGGAAGAACTTGTTAGCTGCCGGTTTTAATAAAGTGCAAATTGATGGAGTGCCCACCAATTTTTTGCGAGAGCTGTGAGCTAAACACTGCAGCGAAAAAGCAAGCCCAAAAGCAGAGCCATCAGTGCCACCAGCAGGGTCACCAAAGGGATTTTCTGCCCTGAGGGCAGAGCTGTCGACATTGTCCCAGGCACCTGCGGGGCCACCAGCCTCTACCCTGCCTGATCACATGGCCTAGGGAGTCTGGCTGGCTCAACTCCCAAAGACAGGGGCCACAATGGAGGCAGTAGCCAGCTGGGGACCGGTATCTAATGTTAATATTGGTCCCTTAATTCGGATACCTGTACAGATTCAATTAGGTAAAAGTAAAAAGTCAATTGATATGCTATTAGACACTGGTGCCCAGATTTGCATTTTAGATTCCGCAGATTGGAAAGGGGAGAAAGGAACCCTGTATCAAGTAATTGAAGTCGGAGGCACCAGACGACCAGGGCATCTGGTCCGAGCAACCTTCACATTACCTAATGGCTCTAAGGTAACAGCGGCATCAGTAATACTTAAAGGGGGACCAAGTTTACTGGGACTTAATGTACTAAGAGGACAGTGATTTGCCCTTGAACAAGAGAATTGGCAGCCTGGGTGTGCAGTGCCTCACCAAGAAACAGAAGAAACTGCTATAACAGCTGTAACTCGATGTAGCATGATCCCACTAACCCTGCCTCCCATGAAAGGAATACACAGACCCCAGTATCGAACTCCCACCGAGGCCACCCAACCTATCCAGTGTATCATAAGTCAGCAGTTGGAAGACAGGACGATTATCCAAACCCACTCTCCGTATAACAATCCAGTGTGGCCAGTGCACAAGCCAAATGGAGGGTGGTAGCTGACTACTGACTTTCAAGCTTTGAATGTTAATACTGACCCCTCAACAGCTGCTGTCCCATCACTACCAGCCTTGGCAGAAAGCATCTGGTGTTATGGACCTATGTGGATGGGATCCGTTGATATCAAAGACATGTTTTTTGCTATTCCCATCCAGGAGAGCCACTGGCCACTATTTGCTTTCACGTGGATGGGGCAGCAGTATACCTACACCGTGTTGCCCCAGGGGTGGATACACAGTCCCACCCTGGCTCATGGGGTTTTAGTTACAATAGTTCATGAAGTTCAAGAAAAGTACTCTGATGTATGCATGTGGCAGTATATAGATGACGTCATGGTAGGCAGTCAAGACAGAGAGGCTGCCACCAAGGCCTTTGAATCTTTACAAGAAAAAGTGCTTACCTTTGGATTCACACTGTCTGAACAAAACATTCAAAAGGTAGGGCCCTGGTGTGAATTTCTAGGAATAGCATGGCAAAATGGGGGGCCCACAATATCATCTGAGGAGCTGCAAAATATAGCGGAGACCCCGACTCCCACTAATGTGAAAGAACTGCAAGCCCAATTGGAAGCACTCAATTTTTGGCATATGCATGTTCCTGAGTTTAGTGTATTAGCTCATTCCCTGTATAACCTATGTAAGAAGAGAACTAAATGGGAATGGGGTCCTGAGCATAAATATGTTTTACAAGCCCTTAGAGAAGCAATAACTGTCCATGCCTCCCTAGCAGCACGATGTCCAGAAGGAGAGCTTTGGCTCCATATAGGCATCTCGGAAGGAGGACCACACTGGAGCCTGTGGCAGAAGAAGTCCTCGGAAGCAGAAGGAAAACCCCTTGAATTCTGGAGCCGAGGCTGGAGAGGGGAGGAAGCTAGGTACGCTCTCTTAGAGCAGATGTTGTGTGCAGCAGCAGCAGCCCTGGAAGCCACAGAAGCACTGAGAGGAGAATTGCCCACAGTTATCACTACTCCGATACTGATTCTCGAAATGGCTCTGTCAGACCACCAGCTACCCCCTTGGGGGGGAGAGCCCAAGACACCACGGTCCAAAGGTGGATTTATTACATTCTGAGCCAAGTCCAACGAGTAACCCTAAAGGGACGCCCCGCATTAGTTGAAAGAGTCGCAGAAAGTACAATTAATGTTTATCCTGATCAAACTAGCTGCAGTGAACCTTCACCCATCAAAGAAGTACCTCCTTTCTTGCATGAAATGAAGACCTCAGCTGATGTTGGAGTCTGGTTCATAGATGGGTCCGCTCAAGGTCGTGCCTGGAGAGCAGCTCTCTTGAGGATTTGAGATGGCAAGCAAGTAGTATCACAAGGCCTCTGAAAAAGTGCGCAGTATGCAGTGCTCAGCGTAGCTGTGTAGGAATTAACAGAAGGTCCATGTCCTAAAAGGCCCATCTATATTTATAGTGACTCCTGGATGGTAGTAGAAGGATGTACTAAATGGCTACCCCTGTGGCATAAAGAGAACTTCAAAAGACGAGGACAAGACATTAGGAGCCATGAAGAGTGGAAAGTCTTATGGGAGTTAGCCCAAGATAAGCTTCCTCTGCACATCCGACTTGTGAGTGCAGCACATGGAAATAAAGCAGGGGAAGGCCCGGAGGCAAAGTGGAATAGGCGAGTTGATCAGCTAACACAAGAGGAGAGTGCGGAAACCTTGTATGCTGAAGAAAAAATAAAGCGGCTAGTCCATCGTTACCCAATTCCTCCTCCCACTGCACACCTGGGGAACGAGCCGCAGAATGGCTGCATCGACAACACGGGCACCCCGGGCGCGATGAAACCGCCTGCCTGGCCGCGTCTTGGGCCATTCATGTAACTAAGAAAGAAGCACAAGAAATAGTCGGTGCATGCATCACTTGCTGTGGGGTAAAAATGCGACTAAAACCCTGCCCGACTGTCCCATTGTCATTACGTGAAGGAAAAGCAGTGTGGCAGGTATGGCAATGTGATTTTATAGGGCCCCTCCCTCGGACTTCCCAAAAGTGACCGTACGTGTTTGTAGCTGTAGAAGTTGTCACAGAAATGACGTTTGCCCGTGCCTCAGCGAGAGCTACAGCCCAGGACACTTGTGCAGCACTGGAGACTTTGCTCACTGTGTATCCACCACCTATAGAAATACAGAGTGATAAAGGCCCTCACTTCTGCCACCATCTTGTGTATGACTGGACGGCCAAACACAGCATATTATGGACCTATCACATCTCGTACCATCTGCAGTCTAACGGATTGGTAGAGCGAGCCAATGGCATCCTGAAATGCAGTTTGCGGTTGGCCACTGGCCCAATTCTTAAAGACTGGGACTTGCACCTGGATTGAGCTATCAATTGGGCCAATAACTGACCCCGACCGGGAAGTAGCCCCATGCAGCAAGCCTTTGGATTGGGTGGTCCCCGCGAGCCGGCAGTAGAGCGACCTAGGGGTGGTGACCCGGGAAAGCTCCAGGCAGGAGATCGGGGAGTAGTGAAGCATCCTCAGGGAGATAAATGGGAGGGGACATTATTAGCCAGAGGTATGCGTAATACATGGTGGGTATTTAAGTCAGATTCACCTAATGGGAGCCAAGCTCCTTGTCGTCTTGTTCCTACATATTGGATCTGTCCACAAGTGCAGCCATAACCATTCCTCATTGAGCCTCCCACTGAAGACGAGTCCTGCTCTGTCAGCGGTCTGAATCGACCAGCACCATGAAGTGGTGGACTGTTATGAATGTACTCTTTTTATTAATTCCTTATTGTGTTTTCTGGGTAGGGCATGTCTACTATCCTTCTTATTACCCAGATATTAATGAACTTGCTCCTGAAGACCTCAGGGAGTGGCCTGACCCTGAAGAGCATTCCCCGGAAACACGCTCAGATGGCCTTCACGTGGTCCAGCTGCAGTATCCATACTAGAAGAAACCCGCCACCCTGGGGCAAGTGAAGTCCTGGTCTCTGAGTAGAAGAAGCAGGATAGTTGACTGGCAAGGTGGTAACTGTCAGTGCACCTGTGGCACCAGTTATTATCTTGGGTTCATTCCCCACCTGAAGGCTGGAATGGCTGACTGCGGGAGGGGAGGTGATTGTTGTAGCTCTGCTTGTTTGGGAATTCATTGTTACCTACTTCCCGAGGGGAACCCCGTTGAGCTCAACGCCCCTGAGTTTGTGTCCCCAATAGCGCATTCTGCATCTGTTCAGCCTCTTGAGCCTCTGCGTTTATGGGAGAGCCTGCCCCCTCCCATCCCTATGGCTGATCGCACTCTCCAGCGGTGGGGTGAGGCCCACCAGGTGGGAGAGCGCATTACAGATTGGAACAAAGTTATTACGTGGTTTGTGAATCATACCTGCACAGAGGCATGGTGGAATGGTACCCACTTTAATACAACCAGAAGGAGGCTGTATGCGCAGGTCTCCACCACTTATCCTCATCCTTTCATACCAGTGGGATTCCTAAAGCAAATCAGTGCTATGATCCTGCCAGGACAATGCTGTTTTATTAACCCAATACAGCATCGTCTCCATGAGCGACAGTGGGAGCTCTTTCGCTCTCTGGGAAGTGAAGCATGGCTACAGGTTCCCCGAGAAGGAAGGATAAATGTGACTTGTGAAAAAATGGGGTGTTCACTACTACCTCTGGCTGTTCTCCCATGAGAGGCCCCGACATCACCTGTGTATAACTCCACACCCTGGTGGAGGTCACAAGTTAAAATCCAAACCCTCCTAAATGCTTCATTGTTCACTGCCTGGGTGTTGTTCAGACCAGAACAATGGTATGTCTGAGCTACTTTTCCAAACTGTTCAGCAGGGGCCCGGGTAGCTGAAGGGTTGCTTAGCTGGGAATGGCCAGTTATTTTCCATTCCATAAGTGCACTTAAGCCCCTCAGACAAAGAGATACTCCAGGTTATCTTTGGGACGGACTTAACTCAGTTATGAATGTATGGAACTTGGATAAACCCCAGAAAAACACTGAAGGAGTAGCCAATCTCCAACAGGCGGTAGGGCTTCTCACCAGAGGAGGCATGCTCGAAGGAAAAACGTTAGAACGCACTGACAAATTGCTAACTGCTGTAGGATTAGAGACAGCTCATCTTGCCCAGGTCATGATGGACACTGCTTTTAAAGCAGACAAAAATCAGACTTAGATTACTGCTTGTGTGCAAGTCCAGTTATCATTGAACATGCATTTTTCCCAGGTAATAAACAAAGTTAAAAATAGAGAATGGCCCCCTGGCTTAGAGCATCATGGGATGCCTGCAACATTTAAAGAGAGACACCCCTATCAAAGTACCTGGGTTACTACTTGGGAAGGCTGTGATAAAGGAAAATGTTCATTCCTGGTGCAGGAGTAAAAGAGGGAAACTGGACCACTGCGTATTTGCTCAACACAGGGCTAGGAGGGACTAGAATTTGCATTGCCCCATATGGGAAATAGTTACCCCCGATGGCCCACGGTATGTGGCACAGTCCCCCTGGTTCAAATTAGTAGCACCTTGATTGGATTAGGGACCCTATGGAGAGGCTAGCCTCTCAGCCCGCCTAACACGATCTGCATATACAAGTTACCTAATGTGTCATGTAACAATAGGGCAACGTGATTGTTGGGAGGGACCAGGTCGTTTGCTGCATGAAAATGGTACCACCTGGACTTTGTGTAATTCGTGTTGCTTAGGAGCTAAAAGTGGAGCCGTTGCTCTACTGCAATTAAGTAACTGCGCTATTGCCCTAAAATGGCCAGAAATTTCCTCTGAAACTATATCTTTCAACTTCACGATATCCACTTCATGGGTATCAAATGTAGACATGCTACGGTTAGAAAACTGGAATAACCGTGAAAAATAAGCTGCAAAGCCTTGAAGCAAAGGCTCAGTGAGGCACTCAGTTAGCTCTCCTTCCTTGAGACGGTGGGTGAATCATCAGCCTGGCTGTCAACGTGCCCAAGCCATGTAAATGGTATGATGTAATCTGTGCTAATCATGTGTCACCAAGTGTCACCTCAACTACATGGCTAACCAACTTGACCATCATAGTATTCTGCATTGCCCTAGTGGCAACCGCTAAATGGTGTTTCAGCCATTGTTGTTGTAAATCTGTTCATGCTATACAAGTTAAATTTATAGATCCCTCACTCCCCATTTCCTGAAGTAGCGCATGTGGCTTTGGCATCTCAGTTGTAGCTATCATAGTGCTTCAGCAAGCAAGGGGTGGAGTGTGGCAGCTGAAAGTGTGTCTGTGTGATAAAAGTGCTTGCTGAAGGCTCTATGAAGATTAGATCAAGTGTTTTTCTCTATTTGTTTAGATATTAAGCTATAAATTGTTGCTAAAAGCCTAATTATAGTTTAAGATGTAGTGAGGCCTTGTATAAAGTAAGGCCTAGTAAATTTAGCAAAGCCTGGAAGTAGTAAACCCCTGTGGCACAGTTAAAATTACCTTATCAAAGGAATGCAAGGCTTGTACTGCTATTGGTCAGTCTAAGGACAGTTGAAGAAAAAGGAATCTAAGTGGTTGTACATTATCAATGTCTTTTACAAGCTATAAATTCCAGATATTTCAGCTAAATGATTCAGAAGGAAGATGCAGCTCTGTGAAAAGGATTAGTTAGCTGTTACCTGGATCAGCGGGCCTGTGGACCTCAAGGAGCCCAAAAACTACATTCCAGGGTCCTTCCCGGCACCCCTCAGACAGCGTTGTCCGGGGACGCCTGACCGCACTGAACTTTGCGGAAAGAGAAGCTTGCTGTGTATCAGGCATCAGAGGGACTGCTGATAAGTTGCCGATGCAAATTGCTTTTGTCTGTCATCATTTGTCTTGTTACTACGTGTAGTTGTGTTTTTCTTAAGTCAATAAATCTTTCTTACTTTTCTATCCCCAACCACACTCTCAATCTAAACCCTCCACAGGTGGCTGGGACAAAAAGCTTTTCTGTGGAGCGCTTGAACCACCCCATACAATTTAACTGAGAACTTGATGTTGGGTTGTTCTCAATGGGGGCAGATGACAGGACAAGGAGCAATGGGCTCAAGCTGCAGCAAGAGAAGTTGAGGTTGGATATTAGGAAAAACTTTCTAATGCAGAGGGTGGTGAAGCACTGGAACAGGGTCCCCAGAGAGGTGGTGCAGTCTCCAGCCCTGGTGGTGTTTAAGACCCAGGTAGACAAAGCTGTGGCTGGGATGATGTAGCTGGGGTTGGTCCTGCTTGGAGCAGGAGGTTGGACTAGATGTGACCTCCTGAGATCCCCCCCAGCCCTCAATTCCTATGCTTCCATACCTGCTGGAGAATCATCTGAAATCCCTCTTACCTTCTGGTCTAGTCCAGAAGACACCAGGCTTTTGGGAAGAGGATCTCCTATATATTCTCTCCGGTCTCTGCTCTGACTGTGAGCTTGTGCTCCTCATTCCCCCTTCTTCTGAAATATTTTACACAGGTCTCAGACTCACCTATGTGAGACCTATGAACTCTGAACTGGGGTCACCTTCAGCTGGTTTCCCATTGACTAGGCAGCTCTGTGCAGTCCTGTAGTAAATGGGTGAAATATGAGTGACTTCAGCCAGCTGTGGGAGGAGGGGGGGGCGCTAGCCTGTTTAATTTTTACAGCTCTGTTTAATTAGCTTTGCTGGCTTTGGTTGTTTAACAGCTCTCTGGTAAACATTTCCTCTCCATCTCCATCTCTATCTCATTTCCTCTGAGGTCAGGACTCCCTTTATTTGCAGTTCCTGTCCTGTCTCATCAAGTGCCACAAGCTCAGATGCACTTCATCTGTTGGTGACCTCTGAAGTGCAGCCCAGTTTTGCTCTCCCTTCTGGGGCTCAGCTCCTGTCTCCTGCACTCTGAACGGCACTTGCTTCCCCATTGCCTCCTTTCTCTCCCTGGAAAGCCTTGTGCAGTGGCTCAGTTACCCCACTGCAAATCTGCATCATGGCACTGAAATGGTACCTGTCCCACTGCACACTGAAGGAGTAACTGGGAACGCAGTTTAGCTCAGTACCCTCCAATATACTCCTCTCATTCCCTGAGCAGCACTAAAATTAACACCCCGCTCAGTGCCCCTCTGACAAGCTGCACGTGCTGGATTGTGCTTTGCTGGTATGAGGTGATGTCCCCAAAGCTCTTACGCTTGTCACGGGAATGTCTCCCAAATTTCTCCTAGGGATTAGTCTTTAGTGCTGCATGCCCTTGAGGATTCAGTCTTCATCTGCATTGTGTTAGATACGGGCCTCATTACCTTGCAATGACCTGCATAAGCCAATTCACCCTCATTGCACAGTCTAGCCAAAGAAATAGTCCCAGCAATTATGTCATCCTATAACCAAGCTGTAGCTAATGATTAGTGATGGCATTGCAGGGAGCAGGCTCAGCCTTCTGGGTAAGCCACAGCTTTGTTGCAACCTTAGCACAGGCATTACATTTCCATCATTTTAGCCAGTTTTAAGGCTGCCTCCACAGCTGAGCACTGTAGGGCAGGGTCTGCATCTTACTGGGTGTGCTGGCACATCACCTGTGGTCTGTGATGTGGACTATGTTGGTGAGGGGGCATCATCACTGAACCATATAATGCAGATTATAACATCTGAGGTTTGTTCATATGCTGTCAGATATGCCATCAACTGCTTACTGTGCCCCTCTGCTGTCGACATTGGGCAGACATAGGGGTTATCCCTACTTGTAGGAGTGAACGAGGGGCAAACTGAAATCGGCTCCAAAAAGACACACAAGCCCACGGCAGAACACTTTGAACACTTCCTCGCTGACCTCCGGGTGCTGGTTGAAAACCAGTTTGACTGGGAAACTGAGGAACCAGAAATCACCCACAGACTGGACTGTGTTAAGTATGGTCTAAACTGAGACGAGGGACTCTTATCCCATTACCTGGATTAGTTTCATTCCCCACCCTATGCCTCTCAGTGAGTTAACTGCTTTGTCTTCCTTTCTCCTTCTCCTGCTCACCTTGCCTGTCTCAGCAGTGCCCCCTCCTTCTCCTGCCCCCTTCCCTACCCTTGGTATTTTAACCACTGCTTTCTGTTCAGCAGCTCCGCTTCCCGCAGCCCCTTTGCAGCATCTGACGAAGCCTGCCACTGCTTACAAAAGCTTATGCTACTCATCTCTGATTCAGGCAGCCTACAGGGCGCAAATCTGCCCTCTGCCCGACTTCAGGGTGGTGCAAGTAACTACCTCTCTGCCTCAGTAATGGATGCTGGAGATAGTAGTAGGGGAGCTGGGAACTTGGCTGGGACTGGCAGCATGTTCCCTTGTCTGCTGGTGTACTGTTAGCCACAAAGAGAGCAGCTCAGTGGTATTTGGATGGCAGGTGAAGAAGAGGGCAGGGCCACTTCAGACTGCTGGGAGCAGGGGAAGGCACGGCCCCAGGGGGAAAGCAATAGGTCCAGTGGTTGCTGCACGCTGTGTGCACTACAGGGCTGGTGTGTGCACCCAGGAAGGAGGCTGCTCTTGCCCAGCAGAAGTAGTGTGTGTGTGTGCAGGTGTGTGCTCAGGATCCAGAGCCCTGACCCAACTCCCCCCAGCATCCTTTCAAAGAGCAGAGTGATCCCTTTTCTGCTGCCTGCATTTCATTAGCACTAGCCAGCCCTGATGAGGCCTTGCTAATGCCTGCAGTTGGAGTCTGGCCAAGGAACTGCACTGACTTGTGAAACCAGCCCAGCTCCCGTGGACCAAATGAGAGACCAGCCTGGCTGGTTCAGGTAGCTGATGCCCATGTCCTTGATGAACAGGTCTCAGCGATACTTACCTGACTCCAGTTCCCTACTTCCCAGCTGGCTGTTACTGCGGCTGCTTCCGTAGCTGAGACCCTGAGGACAGACTCCTCCTTCACTACGTTCTCCGCCTCCTCCTGCGGCAGCTCTGGGTGCACTGGGGTGGGGAGAGAGGGCTCAGGTTCTCCGCTGCTGTGGGCAAATGTGGTTTGGGTTCCCTGTGGGGACCCATCCCCTGGGGCTGCACTTTGGCGTATGTCTGCTGGGGTGGTCTCGTGGGCCCTGGCAGCAATGTGCATTGTGGGATAAGTCCTCTTCATTTCCTCTGATTCTCCATCAGCCCATCCTGTAGAGGTTAATGAGGTGGGCAGAGTTACTGATGGAGCAGCTGTAGGGCTTTGGCTGGAGGGTCTCAGCACTGCAGGGGTCTGGGTGCCTGGGTGGGCTGGATTGCTTGGGGTAAGCATTTCAATTACTTGGGTAGATGGGCTGGATGTTAGGGCTGTGGTGGCTGCTAGGACATCCTGGGTGGGCAAAACAATGGTGGAATAGACTGTCTGGTTCTGCGCACCTCCTGCATGGACCAGCTCTTTGTCCAGTGAACTGTTTATACTCGGAATAGAATCAGCATCTTTTTGGCTGTCTCCCATTTCCTGCTCACCCGTAGGCACGTGGGAGAGGAAAGGGGTGGCATTGGCTACAGGGTGCAGTGACTCACTTGTCTGTAGCTGGGGTGGCAGGGTAGATGGTCTCCCACTGGTGCCTATTGTCTCCTCTGTTGCAGCCCTACCTGCCTGTGCATCTTCATCTTTGGTTTCGGAAGCAGCAGCATCACTGTCACCATTGTCATTATCATTGATGACCAAATCCACGTCACTCACATCTCCGTGGCCTTTCTGTGTAATGCCAGCCAAGATGTGGTCTTTCTTGCTGTTGTTATCAGGAGCCTCTGTGCTTTCATGATCCTCTTCCCTGCTTTTAGGCTTTCCTGTGCTTTCAAGAATGGCGTGCGTGTCTTCCCCACCGGTGCTGTTCTTGTCAACGGGCAGCGGTGGAGAGAGAATGGCCAAATAAGGAAACGTGGTAGCGAGGTCGGTGATTGTAGAAATGGTACTTGTCAGCAAGGCTCCTTGGGGGTTATCAGTGGGCGCATTATCATAGCTGTTTATAGAATAATGGCTCGTTGCACTCAGAGTGGGTGGAGGGTCTTTGGAGAGCGGCGTATGCATTTCCTCCTCTTCCTCGTCTGTCATGTAGTAAGTGGTGTAATCAGCAGGGGTTGTCTTGATAACCTCATGTTGAATTACGCTGAAGAGGGTTTTGTTGACTTGAGCCCCCGCGTCTTCCTGCTCTTCACCATGCACCTTTGCAGAAGGGTTTGTTTCGCTGCCTGTTAAGATTGTTTCGCTGGAGTCTCCTCCTGGTTTCTCCTCATATGAAGTATCGGGAGACACTTCATTGGACTCTTCCAGACTGTTAGCTGTCTTGTCCCTAGGATCTGGTTTAAGCCCATCGCTCTTGATGTCCTTCTCACCAAAATGGTCATAGGACAGGTCTTCATGGAAATTGATGAAATTGTAATCGTAGTAAAAGTCATCAATAAACACGTTTCCCTTTTTGTTGCTGCTGGACGAAAAGTCCTCCTCGGGTATGACGTTCACGTCGTTGGACTCTGGGACATTTGGAATCAAAGGGCTAAATTTAGCAATGTGATTATGGGGCATGTGATGTATCTCATTAAACAGTTCTCTGCTGGAAGACCCACTGCCAGACCAGTCAGCATTGGCATTTTCTATTTTCTTTTGACACGGCTGTAGGGAGCATGTCATTTCTGACCCTGGCTTTTCTGTAGGGTCGCAGGTCATCCGAGTATTGTTACTGCAATAAACAGGGCGTCTCCGTGTCCCATTTCCACATGTTACTGAACACTAGAAAAGGAAGAAAAGAAACCAAGACTTTAGTAAAGAGAGTCTGCAGTTTAAGTTGGTAAATTATGCTAAGGATGTGCATCGTCTTGGGAGCATGGGCATCCCTATGCAGATGAGCTGACATCATGACATAATATTGGCAAAGTAGGAATCACAATTTCATCAGAAGTCAAAACAGACTTGAGTTGAGTGAAGTTCCTGTGCCCTTAAGCAAAGCCCAATCACCTGACTCCTGAGTGAGTGCTTGGGTCTTCTGGTTAGATATACAGCACAGAGCAACCTCTATATTGTTTTAAGAGTCTGGTGATGAGGCTTTAATTAAAAGCTGCATCCACTTCTGTCACAAACCACCTTATTGATATATTTATATCACAGGCTGAAGCATGGCCAACATGTTTTTGGAGACAGGGGTAGCAAGGGGCAATGGCTAAGATGATCTAATAGGTCTTTTCCATCTGCAGTTTTCATGAAGGATAGCTCTTCTTTTGAAAGAGGTTGTTAAATAAAGGGGCAATAAAGATGGGTGTTGTCCCATAAAATGAAAAAGGTGAGGATCAAAAGTTTTGCTGAGGGGGAAAAGCACATAATGGACCCATTGATATTTACTCAGCACAGAAGAGTTCCCACAAATCGGAAAGAAGGTCAATGAGATGTCCCTGCTCAGCATGTAGAGTATACTTCCACATATGTTGCATTTGGTCTGAATGAGCCATAGATTGACAGAGCTTTACTTGGAGGTGACACGAGTGCCTTGCTAAATCAAACCTAGCAAAATGATCAATGGGCATTTTTAGACTGAAAAGCCATTACTGTGGCCACAAATGTATTTTTCAGTGACCACAGCACTAAAATCAGAGTATAAGATAAACTGCAAAGATCAAGTTCTCACCGTATTCTCTGAGTCCCTACATAGACTCTGGCCAGTCTTGGCCTGGGCAAGGACTTATAAGTATGCTTACTGCACATATACAGACAAACACACATGGGAAAAGGTCCCTGAAGACCAGCTTTGTTCCTCTGCATCCCACAGCACTGCTCAGGACTGATGTGGCCTTCAGCATGTACGAATGGACCCTGTGGGTCGTTATCACTGAATCATATAAAATTGAGGCTGGCAGGGACCTCAGAAGGTCACTTCTAGTCCAACCCCCTGCTCAAAGCAGGACCAGTACCAACTACATCATCCCAGCCAAGGCTTTGTTGAGTTGTGTCTTCAAAACCTCCAAGGATGGAGATTCCCCTACCTCTTTAGGTAACCTGTTCCAGTGCTTCACCATCCTCCTTGTGAGAGAGTTTTTCCTAATATCCAACCTCAACTTCCCTTGCTGCAGCTGGAGCCCATTGCTCCTTGTCCTGTCATCTGCCCCCACTGAGACCAGCCCAGCTCCATCCTCTTTGCAGACCCCTGCAGGGAGGTGAAGGCTGCTATTCAGTCCCCCTCTGTTTTCTCTTCTGCAGACTAAATCAGCCCATTTCCCTCAGCCTCTCCTTCCATTCATGTGCCCCAGCCCCACAACCATTTTCACTGCCCTTCACTGGACTCTCTGCAATGTGTCCACATCCCTTCTGTAGTGGGGGCCCCAAACCTGGACACAGGGCTCCAGATGAGTACTGTGTTGCATGGAAGAGCCCTCTGGCTACATCCCATCTCTTAGGTCCATAACGGGACGGTTGGTGACAAGAAGACCTCACAGGCTGCATGTTGTCTGGGTTTTCTCCCAGGCAGCCTGCCCAGTGGGAGCAGCTCTGTAAACTGTATTACAACCAAGGTATGTGGAAATGAGGCCCTATTTCCTTTGCAGGCTAAGACAGAGTTTCAGATGGTGATCTGCTACTGCAGTTGCTGAGGAAAGAGGAAGGATTATCCACTGGCCAGGCCAGGGGAAAGGAAGGTTCAATTCCCTGCTTCTCTACTTTCCACAAACTTATCCCAGAACGAGCGTTAATTAGCCTGAGGGGGGATTTGACAACAGTCTTGAAGGGTGATGACAGAGAGGATGGAGATGGGCATTTCTGTGTGCCTGTAGGGGACAGGACTAGGAACACTGGCCCCAAGCTACAGCGGGGGATATTCAGGTTGGAGATGAGGAGGAAATCCCTGACTCAGAGGGTGGTCAAGCATGGGAACAGGCTGCCTAGAGATGTTGTGGAGTCTCCATCCTTGGAAACTTTCAGAAGTAGGCTGGACAGATGTGTCTGGTGGGGCTTTGTCAGGGATGATCCTGCCAGGAGCAAGGGCTGGACTAGACGACCATCCTGCCTGACGTTCCTATGAGCCCATGATTTCCTGGGTGACCTTAAGTCACTTAGCCTCTTCAGACAGTTTTTGTGCTGGAGGGACCCACGACAGCATCTTCCCCATTGCCCCCACATGGCCCGGGAGGCCTGAGTGCTTCTGCATTTACCCAGTGCTGACTGTGCTGCTCACCCCATGTGCCTTGGTATCAATGGGCAGGCTGGGGCCTTCATCTATCTTAGCTTAATGCCTCCTTGGATATGTGAAATATGAGTGAAATCAAGACGAAGGAATGTGCGGGCACAAGGGCAACTTGTTGATAGACATACATGCCCCCGCTCAGGCATTTTGTCATGCACAAAACAGGACTGAAGTGAAGGATTTCTACATACAGCCGGTTGCTGACGGGACCCTCGTCCACTGCTTCTCCCCGCCAGGATGCTGTGGTTGAAACCAAGGGAATACAGAACAATATCCACAGCTTGTCCCTCACGACAACATACACTAATGCCCAGACAATGTGTAGCAAATTTGGCTGAAAAGCCCCAAGGGAACGGAGTTGTAGAGCAGAACACCTCACCGGATCCTCAGCCCCTCACCACTTCAACTGAGGAGACTGCCTCCCGTGTTGGGAGAGGAAGAGACTGCAACAACTGATGGTCTTAGGAAGGCTCAGCATGTGCAAAGGGTTAAGGAAAGATTGTGTAACACTACATGATGGGGGCTTGTAGGTCTATACACACACACACACACACACACACACACAACAAACACATTTAATTAACCTGAACCTCATTTAAGTGCAAAGAGAAGTCATTCAGAGAACCTAGCACGTTTAACACGGATGCGCATTGGAAACTTCCTGAATGAAAGGACCAACGGCTCTCACCAAGCAAAGCACCTAGGCATGTGTTTAAATCCCCTACTTAAAAGCCATGCTTAAATGCTGTGCTTGATAAGGGCCCGTGTGATTATAAGGCTTTCCTATTATAATTGTACAGGCTTAGCTATTATGTCCCTGTCAAGTTTTCTCCCCTTTATTTTCTATCTTTCATTGTGGCTGAGAGAGAAAAGGAAAGAAGACTCTTGATTAGAGATAAGAAAGAATTTGTAGAAAATAATGGGGGATCTTTGGAAAAGCCCCAAAGAATTTTTTTCTGGACTCACTATTGATCGTAAGGCCAAAAGGGACCATTGTGAGCATCTCATCTAATCTCCAGCCTAACGCAGACCATATCACTTCTCTGAATTGGCTGATTATTTCAACCAGGGCAGCCTTCTTTCTCAATCAAGGGATTGTGGCTTCGTCTCAGAAAATTCCCATTTATCATTCACATTTTTTCAGTCGCATCTTCTTCCTCCTGTTATTTTTCAGTCACAAATACTTCCTTTTTTTATTGTTCTACTGATTTTTTAAAAATTAAAACTTATTAATTTCTTCTTTTCTTGGGGGGAATGGAAAGTTTTGGAAATATAAATCTTATCTTGAATTTACAGTTTTTTTGATTAAGAAAAAAAACACACAGCCTATGATTTAAGCTGAACCATCAATCAACATCCTCCCACCCCTCCCAAAAGCTGAGTAGATTTTCAATAAAAGTACCCATGGAATATTTCTTATAATATGAGACAATTTGGACATAGGCTTGAATAAAGAATTCAAGATGTTGCTTGTGAGCGAGAGCCACATTTCACAGCAAAAATCATTTTACAGAAAAGTTTTCCTTGACTCCATGCTCACTTTGTTGCCCCACTTTTTGCAAAGCCCCTTAGGTGCTCTGGCCGTGCAGGCTTCCACCTCCAATTTCCAATGCAGGGTGGGGGAGATGAGGCCAGTAGGATTAGGGAATAATTGCCCTCCGAGGGTGCTGAGCACCAAGCACAAAGAGCCATTTCCTTGCAGAAGCCCCTAGTCCTGACGCAGGCCGGGAGCGGGGCTTTCTCCTAGCCCCATCACAGTGCTATGCTCTTCCTGTTCCAGATGTTAGCCTACACTGGGGCCCTTGTATGCTGGAGACCCAGGACAAGCCACACTGGTGTGACACATCTGGATTGGGTTTTGGCATTGCTGCAGATGCACCACTGTTGCCACCCCTGGGTATATATCCCCATATAGACAGGGCCTGGTGTTTAGCCAGAAAGAGCCTTAAAAAAAGACATAACCACACCAAGCCCCTCGGGATCTGCTCTTCCACAGGCGGCTGCAGAGAAATGGTAATAAATTCCATCTGCAAATAGACAGTGCCTGCTTAGATAAATATTGGAGGGGGGAAGCGGGGGCTACTTTTGTAACTTGCTATACTGCACTTTTTGTTTCTGGCTTTAAAACAATGATTGTGGAGATGATCAGTGTGAAGGTTGCGTGGGTCAAGGTCAGTGCTGACACTTAACAAAACCCCCAGTCTTATGAGAATCCCTCTGCTTCCTCGATTCAACGGGTTGACTTATCTGTTGAAATCCATTAATAGCAGGGCATCCCATAAACTAACTGGGGAACAATCTGTGCTGCTCACTCCCCATACAGCCAAGTGGGCTAGGCTGGCCAGAGGGCTTTTTTAGAAGAGAAGAGTTCATTTCCTCCCAGCCATATATTACAAAGAGTAACCAGCTGCTGGCCAACATGCCCACCCGCTGTTTTGGCTTGCCAAAAACACCTTGTTTCAGGAAACTTAAAACACGAGCTGGAGGCTGCCAAAGTTGAGGGTGGAAACTTTCTGAGCTGGAAAACATGCAAAAGGCTTTAACAGCTCTTATTTCTGCGATTCTTGGTGCCAAAACCGGCCTATTTACTTTGCCCTGATGGAGAAAACAGCACAATTCACAGGCAGAGGGAAAGCAAAGATGAAAACTGCCTGGGGCTCATTCTTTCTGTTAAGATCTGTCTGAACCACAAGCCTGCCTTGCATGTGAGCTGGCTGTAGACTTGCAGCTTCTCCAAGAGAAAGAGAGAACGACATCTGCACTGTTCGGTTTATCCGGAGCCCTGCTGCTTGCTGGGGTGTCTGAGAGCTGGCAGCATGGGAGCTAGACCCTGCACCAACCCCCTGCCCCAAGGATTTTGCCTGTCACTGGAGGGAGCCCGTCAGGGAAAGCCTCTGCGTCTCACTGCCCGGTTCCAAGAGACCTCTTGTTTGCAAGTGCAATGGAAAAGGGCAACCTAATCCCCCTGCACGCCCTGGGAACATTTATCTACATGGGCCCTCAAGCCTCTCCAGGAACGAAGACTAATGTTCTCTCTACCCTCTGACTTTCTCACCTCGGACCAGTTGCCCACAGCCCACTGAGCAGGGCAGGCAATATCCCTATTGCAGGGACCAGCAGCTTCTGGCTTGGAGAGCGGCTGACACTCCTCGGGAGGCAGGGCTCTCTGTTCATCCACCCCCACGCTCTGGATGCAGAGGACCGTCCTCCTCGTGAGCCCCGTTTCGCCGCATGTGGCAGAGCACTTCTGCCACTCGCCAGCCCACCATCTAGGAGAAACACAAGCGAAGATCAGTCAGGTGGTGCTACCCTTTCACGCATCCTGGCTTATTTCTAGACCTCCCCCCCAGCCCTGCAATGTCATGCTGAACGGTCCACAGAGAAGGGCCTGAATTTCAAACGCTTTGAAGAGCGCGCAGCAAGCGTTTGCACCCGAGAGCCGGTTGTTTGTGGAGAGCAAAGCCATTTGCAAAGCTCAGGGCTGCACCGGGATGCTCGCTGCCTCTCCAGCAGACAGCTCAGAAGGGCTGTGAGAGAGGCTGGGGTCCCTGGGGAAACTGGGACTTGACTGGGGGGTGCATCTCAACCCTCTAAAAACTCAGATCCAGGCTGCAGGCCTACGATTCGTCTCTGGCTTCGCGTGCGACTTACCCTGCAACATGGTGGGGGTTTCTGGCTTTTTCCAGCTGGGTCCCTCCCAGCGATGCTTCCTGTCACAGGGTTCGACTTGCAAATCCCTACTCACAGGAGAGACCCCTGGGACGTCACTGTGAGCCAAGATTGCCTCACAGGATCGGGGCCACTGCAGGGTGGGGGATGAAAACCATGGTGTCTAATGGTTCTGCTTATGCCCGAACCCAAGCTCAGTGCCATTTCAACAGCACGAGTTTGCTGCACAGCGCCTGGCCCAGGAGAGGAGCAGGGGGAGCAAGGAGAAGCGGACCTGGCGGGGCAGGGCTCCTCGCTGCACGTCCGCTGCCTGTCGTCGGGGCGGCTCAACGAGTCGCAGTACCGCTCCTCCACGATGCCCGCCATCTTTTCAGCACAGTGCACAATCTGTCTCTGGACACCTGGGGAGAGAGACCGCAAACACAGGTTCACTGGGGCAAGCGGGGCCCTCGGTGAAACTGCCCTGGCATGTCGAGAGCCGAACACCTGCCGGCTGCCGCAACAATCAGCTCCCTTGGCGGGGGGGTCGGAGGCCTGGAATGCTGTAATTAAGTGGCCACTGAATGCAATGATTTGGGCCGGGGGTCAGCAGATGTCAGGTCTGGATTGCAGCTTGCCGAGACGCACACGTACAGTACAGATCATCAAGAATTAACAACCAGCGCCTTTGTCTGCCTTCCCCCTTTGTTGGGCAGCCTGTTGGCAGCAGCTCCCTTGCTCAACTCCCTGTTTTCAATCACCCAGAAGAAAAATGATTGCCTTAGAGAGAGAGAATCCTGACTATGTAGGAGGAATAAAATTAACTCCTTTCAATGGTCCCTTTAAAACAACAAGCTACATAAATGCCAGTCAAGTCCCCACGATGGGGCGGCTTTTCTCCTTCTGTTTCATTTACCCCAAGCTGCTTTAGCCATTGAAAAAAAAATAGCCACTGTTAACAAATAACAGGAGGCCTCCCAGCCACCTGGTAGGAGAGAAGGGAAAGGAAACCCTTGAAGGCTGCAATTTGAAAGCCCCCTCCAGCCCCATGCCCACGGTGCCCACCCAGAAGAGCTCAAGACCATTCCCCAGACTCACAAAGTCTAAACGTTTCTGGTCAGCAGCCACTTCAGGTTGCTGGACCCACAATGGCACAGATTGTGGGGGGAACAATGCTCCCATTGTTGGGCAGAAGTGCAAAGGGGAGTGGGAAACCCAATCCGCGCATGTTATCACGATCAGATTTACAGAGCTTTGCAGTGCTGGAAAAAGGATCCTGGCTACATGTCTCCTGCCGGGCGCTGCAGCCCAGAGGTGAAGGGTTAGAAATAATACCAATCTGTCCAGGGCGCAGACACCGAGTCTCTCAAAGCAAAACACATCACGCACGGGCACGGAGTCCCCGGGGAGGCAGGACATATTATCCGTTTGCCCAGCGTGAGATAAAGATTAGTTAGATGCTAATCCCGGCCAACCCAAACACAGAGCTAGCGCCTGATTACGGAAAGATTTGGATATATCTTGTAGCTGCCTTTAAAAAACCATATGTCAGGTTGTACTTTCTCGGTTCCCTGTCAGAGCTGGGGGTGGTCAGGAAACGAGGCAGAATACGCAAGGATGTTTTCTGAAGTCTGTGGCCCTGGGAAGAGCATGAGCTGCTTGCATTATGCGTTTCAAGGGAAACAAAATGAACTTTAGAGCCTAATATTCATCTCCCCCTACTTTAACCTTCATCCAGAGAGAAACTGCCCATGCTCCAGGCTCTGCGCCACTCCTAAAGAGCATAGCTTGCTTTCATGCGACACAGCCTGCACTGCAGCGCAAGGAAAACTGCGAAGGAAGAAAGAGCCAGGAAGAGGTCTCCTAGCCCATGGCAGCAACACCGGGGCTGCACTTTGCATCTGCCTTTGACCCGAGTCGTAGCTGCCTCAGGAACAGGCGGGGGGGCCCCCTGGCACCCGCTTCTCCCCAGCATCCTGCAATGTGCAGGTCTGGTGGGTGGAAAAAGCAGCTGGCAGCGCGGTCCAGCAATCAGGCAAAGTACCCTGGGTCTCGTCTGTCTGGGGGTCCATCAGATGACTCTCTCATGTCTCCGAACAACCGGGACTGAGAAACAATAGAAGGACAATCTTCACCTGCTGCTGTCTCCATCGGGCCCCGGGGGACACGCTGGCCAGACCGGACTTCTGCTGCAATTGGAAGGAGCGCCGGGCGTAGCAGGCTGCAATTATGATAACCGCTCTGCTGGGGAGTGCAGCCCCCCTTGCAGCAAAATCCCACTCCCAGCCAAGTCTTGAGGAGTGTGGCTTGCTCCTTTTCTCTTTTTTTTCTGATCCTCCAAGTTATTTTAATGTAATTGTTTGTTGGAATATACAGGTACCTATTAGCTCACTCATAACCAAGCCTGTTTAAAATAGGGAGCATCTGGTGAAGAAATAAGAAGGATCCCCTGCTGACTCCTTCTATAACGGGCGTGTTGCTCATTATTACCTGTGACAACATAGCATAGGGCAAACTTGATTTCCTTTCAATTATAAACAGCTGAACCATAAAAACCAGCTGTGAGCCAGTCTCTGCAGGTGGAGAGTCCTGTCCCACATGGGCTTTTCAATCTGGAATGAGGGGCAGCTTTTGAATTGTTGTACTTCTTATTTAATTGCCAGCTCTTTCTCTGCAAAAATGCAAGTGGTAGCAGCCAGCTCTCTTGGCTTTCACAGGTCCCAGCTCAGTGCTGTTAATCCACCTGGGGAGATTGTGAGTGTCTGGCACAGAAAACTGAACCGTCTTTAATGTACAGGAAGGGGATGGTGATTAATGCTGAACAACGGAGGTGCTAAGCAGCTGTTTCCCTTGTACTCCAGCCCTGGGCACAGGACTGCCCAAGCTCCTTGTCCTATTGCTGTGGCCAGACAAAAGTGAAGCAGCAGTTTGACTGATAAAAGCAGCAAGGCTCCCAATTTCTGAATGGTGTTGATGGGGGGGAACCCACCCCTAGCTCTGTGCCTGTCCTTGCCAGGGGGCATACCCACCCTGCGCATGCCTGCACTTTGCAGCTGTTGACCTTTAAACTGTTGTATTTGTGTGGGGAGGCCGGACACGCGTGTACTTACTCCAGCTCACCGACTGCACCCTCCCTGCGAGAACAAGGTGCGAGACCAGTCCCTGGGAAGTCCACTGGCGTGGTCCCAGGCAGCTCTTCTGCCCTCGCTGCCGGAGCTGCTCCTTGGCTTTACGGCTTGTGCCTGCCTCTGCACCCTGCAAGGCTGATGCTGCTTGTATTCTGTAGTGGTGCAGCACAGTTGGGCTGGCAGAGGCCTCGAAAGGTCACATCTAGCCTAGTCCCTGCTCCGGGCAGGGCTATCCCTGTCTAAACCTTCTCCTCAACAACCCAGGATCTAGTGCATTTTACTTACTTTAATTTAAAGGGTTTGAAGTGACTTCTAGTCCCCCCGAGAGCTGAACACAGGCAGTCCATCGGTCTGATGTCCTGCTCTGCACTTGCAGTTCCTGCATCTGCCCCATCCCTCCCAACTGAGCTACAGCAGATCTCAGAGAAACAGCAATTTATGGATTTCAGCCCCTGAGAAACTGCTCTTCAACCCTGTTAGGACTGCAGGGGCCTCCTGGGCCACTGAGCTTGGTCCCTTGCATTCGCAGCAGACACTTATAGTTTCATAGTTTCATAGTAGCTAGAGTCGGAAGGGACCTAGGTAGATCATCTAGTCCGACCCCCTGCCTTGGCAGG
>NW_017728911.1:40753937-40769854 GCF_001723895.1 Crocodylus porosus | reverse complement strand
AGCTTTTTGCTCAGAAACAGCTATCCAGATGTTCAAAGTAGCTTTTTCCCTTAATGCCAGTAGCAAGTTCCCACATTCGTGTCTTTAACCCTTCCCCAGCTGGAGCACGGGGAGCCCATTCTTTTCACACCAGCTAAAAGTCCCTGGTGTTCACGGCTGCAGCTACGACTTTTCGACTTTTCAGTGAGTTCCCCAGACAGAGACGAGCACCCAACAGGTCAGTGCAGCCGCCGGCTTCTTGCATGCAATAACAATGCATTGCTGTGCATCACATATTGCCCTCTGCTAGAGCAATAGCCAAGGAAGATGTCTCCAGAGAGGGGGGTGCTGGTTTCATGGTCCCAACAACCTTCCAAGCTCTCCAGCACTGGCACAGAGGAGCTTTTTCTCCCATGTAGTTGAGGGTAGTTTCCTGGGACTTGACAGATCTCCAGCTATCTCTGAACCAAGCAGTCTATTAGCTTGAGATTAATGTCTTCCCTAGGGGTGTAGAGGACTTGAGATTGCGAAATACATCTCCCAGGGAATGGACTCTGCTGTCGTGTTCAGAAGTCAGTGAGTCAGTGGCCAGAGGGGTTTTGCAGAAGCAAGCTAGGCCTCCATCCAAAAGGCCTTGGGACATGCTTTGCAAGTCACAGCTGGTCAGAAAGGACTCTGACCCCATGAAGGCCTTTAGTCATGGCCTCCCAATCCAGATGACCGTCCCATCCACCCAACAGAGAGGTCTCCAGGTGGCAGCCGTCCGCCGGAGGGGAGTGGACAGGGCTGGAGGCACCTGCCACCCGCCTGTTTTCCCCAGCTGAAGAACGTAGGACTGGAAGGGGCTACTTGGGTCACAATACTGGCATTGCACCCTCCAGCCTGGCTGTGCACCCCCCTCCAATGTTTGCATACTGTTCCCATGCTCCGATGCCTCATTTTTACCCATCAGTGTCTGCTCTTGTGTCAGTCCCCTCCAACACCTGGTCACTTTTGTTGGCCCACTATTGTTCAACCAGTGGGGCACACACGAGGGGACAGGACAGGGCACTCGCAGGGGTCTGTCGAGAGGGTTAACAACATGCCAAGCTGGGCACTGCTGCCTTTACAGCACAGCAGAGAGCTGTAGCAGCTGCTTTTCTTTCAGCCCTCTCACACTTTAAACTCAGCCTTTGTTGCCCCTTTCCTTGAACATGCAGCCTCCTGGCTTCCCAGGCTCTCTCTGGCATCTAGCATGCTCATGCTGGCTTGCTTCCCCTGAACAGACTACCTCCAGGGCTTGTTTCAGTATTCCCCTTTTCTGCCAGTCCTTCTCATTCCTCTCACTTGACCCAGAATCTGCAATCCCCTTCGCTTGTCGGGAAAACCGGCCTTTTTCCCCTTGTGGAAAATCATTGTGAAGAACCCCGGTTCTTGGGAGACAAGCACAGAGCACCCCTCTCTGGCTTGTCACCACGTGCACAGACCTGTGCAAACTCGTGCCATCTACAGCAGGTTTTACAGGCACCTCTGGTCCACGCAGGCCATGACTGTCATGCAAAAGGCTGCTCCTCCCGTGAATTTACAGCTGCATAAAGAGGGCAGTGAAAGGAAGCTTGCCTTGTACAGCTCCTTGCTTCATCCCCTGGCAGGCAGCTGAAGGTAACAGAACCTGCCCCGGAACCGCTTTCGTTTCCTGACTGGGCGACATCTGCCCTGCAGAGCAGGGCCAGGGAATTTAATAGGGTCACAAAACGGCGCGATGCCTTTTGCATAACAGTCCCATTAACAGCAGGGCAGGATGACTTGCTCACCCAAAACCTTTCCCTGATATGGAAAGAAAGTCATTCATTACTATGGGAGAAGCCTTGAAAGGCACGAGCTTCTGACCCGACACACAGGCGACAATATTATTCTCTGTTTCTGAAAGGTCAGTGCCTATTGAAGGCCATTCTCATCGCCACCCTTTTTCCAGGGGCGGCGAGACCTGGCAAAGAACTCAGGGTCTGACCTAAAGATGTCCTCCAAGCTCGTGTTAAAAGAATAAATGGCCTGGCACATCACTATGCTCCCTAAAGCTGACCACAGCCACTGAATCTTTTGTGAGAAAGCCATGCCCTGTGGTATAGCCACCAAGACCAGGAAGGGAGCCAGCGTGGGTGGCACTGGTAAAAAGGTGAAAAGATCAATGCACAAGCAGGGAACATGACCATACCTTGAAGCAGGCTGGGCAGTAAGATCAGGGTCCAGTTTTGGACCTAGGACTCTGGCATCTGAATCAGCATAACCTGAGCATGAGAGATCTGGAAAGCAGAGGGAGAAAAGCAGCACAGGCAGGAACCAGGGTGAGATGTCCATGGGTGGATCTAGGATTTTGAAAAGAAGGGTGCAAATCACAGAAAATGAGGGTGGGAGGAGACTTCAGGAGGTCACACCTAGTTGAATCCCCTGCTCCAAGTGGGACCAGCCGCACCTACATCTTCCCAGCCAAGGCTTTGTCTACCTGGGATTTAAAAACCTCCAAGAATGGAGAGTCTACAACCTCTCTGGGTAACCTGTCCCAGTGTTTTACTACCCTCCTAGTGGGAAAAATCTTCCTAATATCTAACTTCAACTTCCCTTGCTGCAACTTGAGCCCATTGCTCCTTGTCCTGCCATCTGCCCCCACTGAAAAGAGCCCAGCTCTGTCCTCTTTGAAACCCCCTGCAGGGAGTTGAAGGCTGCTATCAAATCCCCCTTGGCCTTCTCTTCTGCAGACTACATCAGCCCAGTTCCCTTACCAGTCCTGTCCCCCAGCCCCACAACCATATTCATTGCCCTCCGCTGGGCTCTCTCCAATGTGTCCATGTCCTTTCTGTAGCGTGGGGCCCAAAACTGGACACAGGACTCCAGATGTGGCCTCCCCAGTGCTGGATAGAAGGGAAGAGTCACTGCTCTTGGTCTGCTGGCGATGCTCCTACCGATGCAGCCCAGGATGCCGTCAGCCTTTTTTGCACCAAGGGCACACTTCTGGCTCCTATTCGGCTTATTATCCACTGTAACCTCCAGGTCCTTTTCTGCAGAGCTGCTGCCCAGCCAGTCAGCCCCAGCCTGTCCCGGTGCACAGGATTGTTCCCTCCTAGATGCAGGACTTTGCAGTTGTCCTTGTTGAATCTCATGAGATGACTTTTGGCTCAATCCTTCAATTTTTCTGGGTCACTGTGAATCCTAGCCCTGCCTTCCAGCATATCTACTACTTCCCACAGCTTGGTGTCATCTGCAATCTTGCTAAGGGTGCACTTCATCCCATTCTCTAAGTTGTTGATGAAGATACTGAACGAAGCTGGCCCCAGGACTGACCCCTGGGGCACTCCACTTGATACTGGCTGCCAACTAGACATCAAGCCATTGATTACTACGCTCTGAGCCCAATGCTTCAGCCAGTTTTCTATCCACCTTACTGTCTATTCATTTAGCCCATACTTCCTTAAGTATGGTGAAGTGCATTATCACATATAAAACAACGCATATTTTTCACCCATTAAAAATAAGATAGAAGTTTTACTAACATGCTGGGGGCCTATGGCTGGAAGATTCAGTTTAAGATTGAAGTAAAAATGAAGATAACATCATTGGAATGAGTTTAAAGCAATCTGCAGGGCTGTGAACTAGGAGCTATATGACCAGGAGCAGCCAACAGAGAGCAGAATGGCAGAAGAAAGTTAGCTTGATTAGTGGAACATTGAGATTATTAAAAAGGAGAGAGGGTCGTTAACACCTGTGGAATGAAAGCTTAGAAGGAATCAGGTAGATGATAATGATTCCCTCAGTGAGGCCTGAGTAGAAATGCTGCTGTCACTGCTGGACAGGTGATTTTAATATTTGGAGGGAGCAGGAATGAAAGGGGGATGGAAGTGCATCAGTGCAACACTCCCTCCCCCGATGCATCCCTGGAGGTGTCAGTGTTGCAGGGACCAGTAAGCCTCATTCCAGCAATGGGGCTGGATGCTGGTGGGCTATGAGGAAGAGTCAGGAGAAAAGGATGGTGTCTGCAGAGCAGAGGTGAAAGCCAGCCAGGACTCGCTGCTAACACCTCTCTGTTTCTGCACCATCTTCCCAGCGGAGGATCTGCAAGCAGCTCACGGGGGCAAGGACATGAAATCTTTCAATGCCTTTTGGTCACGTACAATTTTCTCCATTCCCCATTTGGCAGAGGGAGAAACAGGAATGCAGAGAGGTCCAAGTCTTGCAACATTTGCTTCTGCCCTGGGACCCCAAGCCCATCCTTCCTTTCTTCCGTTCTGAACAACAGGGACAATAATATCATCAAAAATACACCAGCTTGCTAAATCAGCTTAAGGCAGGGTAGATAATGAACCGCATGCAGAACCACTACTGGATTGCAGGAAGCCTTGGACAGGACAGATTACCCAAACCCTTCATCAAACATCATAGGCTCTCTCCTTGCCATTGTGTTGATGCTTTGGCTCTTTGTGCAGAAACAATTCACCATGCCATGACTGGCATAAAAGCAGACTGTTTTCCTCGGCCAGCAAGCTGGCTTCCACTGTCACATGGACTCGTTGATATTTGTGGCATCTGGCCGGTCCCTTTTGTCACAAATGATGGATTGTGGTGTGGCGGCATGAATGGGGCTAAGTAGGAAGGGGAACAGCTCCTTTGGGTGAACAAGTGCCTTTATATTCCACGATGGCAGAAAAAGATAGAAAAACGGTATCCCTCCAGCAAGACCCCGCTGGAATGTAAGAGGGGCACAACCAAAGGGGTGCTATAGCAAGACATCCAAAGGCATGCCCTGCCAGGCTGGAAAGAGGCCTGGGTCAACAGGCAGACAATACAGCCAGCCACCACCAGCAGAGACCTCAGCCCTTGAACTTGAATCCAGACTCATGCCGGCTCCTTCCTAAATACTTGCAACCCGTACTACAAGAAGACCCAGTTTTTAAAGAGATCTTCTCACACCCACCTATCCCAGCTTTTAAACAAGCACTAAACCTCACCAACCTCATCACCAGAAGCAAACTTCCTATGGCCCAAAATACACCGAATGGATCCAGACTATGCTGGGACAAGAAATGTAAAACCTTCCTACGCAAAGCCATCACCATTCCTGGATCTTGCACCTACTTCTCCAGAAATGTAATATAACTCATCCTGTGCACCAAATACCCTGATAGAAAATATGTAGGAGAAACCAAACAACTGCATACCAGAATGAAAGCACACCGAAAATCCACTGAAGACAAGAATACCCAATTTTCTGTGGGTGCACACTTCTCACAAGACAACCACTCTATCTCCAATCTCTCAGTTCTAATCCTCAAAGGGAATGCACAAAACACCTTTTGCAGACAAGCCTACGAACTGCACATCATAAATCTCCTGGATACAAAAAATCATGGACTAAATATAGACATTGGATTTATGGCACATTACAACTTCCCGCCATCTGATAACCCCAGGCCTGTATTTTGCATATTGGCACACAAACACCAACAGACTTTCCACATGCCTGAAGAAGGATTTTTGTGTCTGAAAGCTTTCAGAGAACAATTTTTCCAACTACTCAGTTAGTTTAATAAAAAATATCACATCTACCCAAAGAACCTTGTTTGCCTGGCTCCTTCCTATGGGTTGTAATGCTGTTCTTAATGAGAGAGAGAGAGATTCATTCCATCCCTGTTGCATGGGTCTGCAAACCCTATGGGAAGACCATCATCTTCCACTCTTTTTCTGGGTGGGATGACAGGCTAATGGGGTGCTACTGATGCTGCTGAAGCATGTGTCACCACACTCGTATGTCGGAAGCATGACAGCCAGAAAGCCAGCAACAGGTAGAATGATCAATGTCCATAAGACCTTGGGTGCCCAAGGGAAGTCCATAAGGGCTCTTGCACATGATGTGGTCAGCTGTCTGAGCTTGAGCACCACAGCTGCAGCCAGCATCATGGGAGAGGCCTCAAGGGTGCATGCTTGCCTAAAACTATCCAGCACCCATTCTGATATGGCTAAAAGCAGTCCAGGCCCAGCGGGGCAGCTGCCAACCTGAGGGGCAGATGCTGGTGTTAGGGATGAAGTCCTCTGGCCGCAGCTCATATGCAATGTATTTCCTGCTTCATCGAGGGGAGGTCCATGCTGTGGGTGAGAGGTTATCTGCAGATTTGACAAACTTATTGGCCTGAGTGGAGAATGGTTTTCAAGACTTCAAGTGGGCGTTGGTTTTCTGGCTTGTGGCTACTAGGCTGGAGTGCAAAAAATGGTCTGGATCTTGGGCTTTGAGGCTTAGGGCCAGGGCAGCAGCTTATCTCCAGAAGTTGTGGGGTGGGAATGCCCGAGAGGACTGGTAAAAGGTCAACCAGGGTTGGCATAAAGTGTGCTGATGCAATATTATGGGCTACACAGTGCCCCAGAGGTTCCCCCAGTGATAGGGGTTGTGAAGAGATGTACCATGCACAACGCCTCTGGGACCGTTTGCTGGCCAGTTCTGTAAGCCCAGGTAGGAAAGAGATCATGGCTTTGCTTTGCCCTGCCCTGGCCCCTCCCTGGGGTGTTTCGGGCTAACGGAGGAGCTGCTGAGCTCTGTCACTTCTGCTACGGTGCCTCCTGGCTTGGGAGAGGGGCTGGTTGTGGGCAGAGGTCAGCTCTGACACAGCAGTGATACTCCAAGGGGCTATTCCTGTGATGACCTGGCCATGTGGATCACAGACCCAGTCCATTCCATCTCAGGCACGTTCGACCAGCCCAGGAGCAAGCAGTGGGTTGTCCAACTTCCAAAACAAACAGTGGTATTGCTCCCTGGGCCCATAAGGGAACCATGTGGAAGCCAGCTGGGTGTCCCTGGGCATGCATGGTGCCAGGACCTGTTGCCAGGCTGGTAGTTTGCTTCTAAGACTGTTTTGTTTTGTTTTGTTTTTTTAAAGCCTTTCTTTACAGTCCCTGATTGGCACGGGGACAGATCGCCAGACAGATCCACCTTTTTGCTTTCGTTCCATGGTGGTTGGAGGGGGACATTTCTCGGGACAACCTCGTGTCTCATGACCTGCTTTGCTATCTCCTGCTCCTTCTCACAGCACAGGTTTCAACTCTGACTTTTGACTTTTGCATTATGCTGTGATGGAGTGAACACGTCACTGCAGGTTCCTGCTGAAGCGACAAACCCTCCCAGAGCACCTGGCTGAATTTCATCATCAGGACTCTTGCGTAGGTTTGGCGCTGAAGGTTGGCATTTGGCGAGAGAACCAGTGCTTTGAGTCACCGTTTGGTCTCATCTCTGCCTCTGGAGAAATGCTGGCACACGCTGCTCCCTTACACAGGGCAGAGGACAAGGCAGAAATGGAGCCCTCTGGTATAGGAATAGGTGGCAGTGTGCATGCAGCGTGGCACTAACAGCCTCCTGAGATGCGGGCACGCTCCCTGCTGCAGCTGACTGGCCGGATTCTGATCTCTCACCACTTCCCCACCCATGCATCTCCATGGACTTCAGTGGTGTAACTCTTGATTCTCTCTGCTGTAAACGGTGTAGGCTCGGGGTGTGGACAGGTGTCTCTGTTTGGCCACTTTATTTCCCCACCTTTGGTGTCAAATGATGAATGGAAACGTGTAAACGCTCCCCAGTTCAATGCTGGTTTGGGATATGAAGCTCTCCTCCTCCTATTGGACCCTTACCACAGGGAGGTGAGGTTTCAAGCCCCAGTATAAACAGAGTTGAGATCCAATGCCCGGAGTTACAGCAGTAAATACCTGCAAAACTTTGTGAAGAGCATCAAACAGTTGTGTGCCAGGGCAGGAGCCAACCACTAAGTATTGCAAGCTGCAAGGAAACTTCTCCCTGGAAGCAGGTTACTCTGGGATTCCTCAGCGCAGGGTATGTACCAGGGAAGCAGCAGGCACTGGCCACTGGAGCAATTAGGACCCTCATCATTAACAATGGGAGTCTCAGGTGAAGTTCTCTTGTATGGCAAAAGCCCCTTCTGACTGTTGGAAATGCGACTTAACTGTGTATGTGTGTGTGTGTGTGTGTGCGTGTGTGTGTGCATGTGTATTGGTGTGCATAGCACAGAGGGAGAGAATGATTGCTTGTGTACACATACACACACAACATATAAATGTACAAACATGCATGTACATTTGTGTGCACATATAAACATACATATACATCTAGCTATTAAAAAATTCTCCAGACTAATGTGATAACAGCAAAAATCTCCCCTTGGCTCCAGTGGGAGTACAGATCAGGCACTTCTGTCTTTATGCACTGGAATCAGATGCTCTTTTTTTTTAACATTTATTTAAATATAAAATCTGTACCTCTTGGACGTTACAAAAATATGTGCAAGGCATGTGCCTGGTGCTTCCTGAAAGGGTGCTGCCTGGACACCTCGGCATGCTGGACGCCGGGGACCGGTACAAGCCGGCTGTGTAGGCTGCTGAAGTTCTCACAATGAAACTTGAGACCGATCTGGTTACAAATAGATTTCAACCCAGTCCTGCAGGGCAGGAAGAACCGTTCCTCCAGAGAACGAGGGCGCCGGGGAGTGTCCAAAATAATGCACTGAAAAGAATGGACGCGGCAGCTCCCTGCCATAACTCATCACTGCAGCGGGTTTGAATATGTCCCTTCAACATACTGCACCTATGTGAGGCAGTGCTAGGGCTCCAAAGACTCTACACAGGAGTTAGTGGATGCACAAGTGGCCAGTGAGTGTGAGGAACGAGTGGCAAAGCTCCTATGCAGACAGGTAACTCGCTCTGCGTACTATGAAACGCTAAAGCTACTGCAGCATCTTCCACAATGCCTTCAGGATGGATGGAGCTGCAAGCAGGGCAGGACTAGGCATGGGCTGACACTGGTTGCGGTGTCCCTTGAACCAGTCTCACACATTTGCAAACTCGGCACTGAGACATGAGCCTCCTTGCCAGGCAGCTCCCCCAAGCCCAAGTTATACGTTCAGGTCGTGGTTTGTACAAAAGCCCAGCGCTGTGCTCTCTGCCACCTCTGACCGAGATGCATCAGAGGTTAGTGAAACGCAAAGCCCACAACAAAGCAAGAGGCAGATTCTTCTGATTTCTGTTTATGGAGTAGAATAAAAACCAAAGTTTTCTGTTGATTCAGAGAAGTTGGCAATGAGATAAAGAGGACCACACATGCAAACACACACAAGCATGCGCTCTCTTCAAAGACTTAGCACCCTGAGTAAGCCAGGGGATCATATCCAACAAATTTAAGGTTCAAAGACATGGAAAAATGTTGCATGAGCCTGGCTGGGGTATGTGCTCCATCTCAGTAACAGAAACTTCAATGTTCAGCTTTCATCATTTTGGACGGGCAGTTCTGTAAAATCCTCACACAGCTGAACACACATGCATGCACACACATGTGCACACAAACACGCACACAATCACCCACCCCTGCTGAATAAATTGTCTGTATACTGCTGCTGTTTGGGAATTCACTGGGACTGGCCACGTATGCACAGCCTGACACAGCCCAGCAAAACAGCTTTATAATCAGTATTTACCTGCAAAGGACCCCCTTCTCCACCCCCAAGAAATATCTGCCCTATCTGCAGCTGCTGTGACATGTAAAAGGGACATGGCATCCCTCTTTATCAGCATAGAAGAGCAGAGTGGGGAGGAACTGTCACTTTAACGAAACAGTTTGTGAGCACAAAGTAAATTGATTAATAGCTGTCAGTGTGAATTGACAGCTGCCAACCTGCTGCCCAGCCAACCCCAGATAATGGGTCAGCAAACACATTTGGAGGGCCCTGTTCAGGTGCATGTGGCCACCGGAACCCCGGGGGCAATGCTGGGGGTGGCCTCAAGACTATGCACCTGACCACAAATCCATCCATCCCATCCAAACAGCATGGTGGAAAAGAGGTGGAAGGAAACCTAGTGGGAAAGCCAGAAAAAAGGGGACCAGGGACCTGGAGAGGGCTTGGGAATATAATGCCTCAGGGAGCAGTGGGGGAATGGCAAAAGCTCTGCCCTGCATGTTCTGCAGATTTGGAGGTGAAAGCAGATGGGAAGTCTCCACTAAACCTCTGGGGTTTGAGCCTCTGCAAAGCAGCTGCACCAGCCTTTTTAAAATGGTGCTGTACAAATCCATGTTGGACTCAGGGGTGCCTGTCTGACTCCCCTAGGACTGATCTGTCTTAAATCCTGGGAACCTCCGAACAACCAAAGTGGACTCGGGACCTGGCACTGAGCCGCGCAGACTCCCCACGGCGGTGCTCAGCAGGGGTATAGCTGGGCAGATGTGTCTCTCCCTTAGCCCCAGTGAAATGAAAATCCAAAGAGTTTTTAGGACAAACATTGTGCCATTCCTGGATTGCGATGCAAAATGTGGCATGAGCTAAGCACTTTGGTTCCTTTCATGCGACGCATTAGACCGGACTTCTAGATGGCCTGAGTGTTTGAGATGACCACAGGTCGGGAGGTGACACCGGCTCCAGGGAAACCGGAACCCCTTCCTGGTAAATTCCAGTGGTCGTGCCAACTTTTCTGAGGGAGATGCAGATAAAATGGGTGGACGAGCCAGGAAGGCTGCAACGTCAAACAGGATGTGCCGTACCAGTGCTACGCGGATCTCCGGCGGGTCCAACACAGCCTGGGAAAGCAGCATGTGGGAACAGAACTGCCAGCCTACATGGGCCCCCAGCATGGAAAGACTGACGGACATACCTGTCCCACAGGTCGCAGTGCACTTTGTCCAGGAGCCGTAGTGCCAGAAAAACTCTGCCGGCTGAATCTCGTTCTCATTATCGGACTCCCTGCGGATGGTGTATTGGTAGCGAACCCCTGGGTTGCTCTCCTGAAACAGCAGCTGTGAGCAGACAAAGAAACAATCCAAGTCAAGCTAATTGAGGGAAGAAATGATTTTCTGCCGGCATTTCCCAGGCTTGTCAGCACTTATTAGATGCACAGCTGGGAAACAGCATCAGAGACACCTCTGCTCATGTACAGCCCTGGGACAGAGAGAGCTGCTCAGTAAACGCGGCTCTTAAATGTCGGTTTCTAACTTGGATGTATTGTTGTCTTCAAATGCTGAAAGCCCGGAGCACAGAGACCCTGCACCAGATACAAGGCTACGCGTCTGAATGCAACAACTCCAGACATCCTCTGGTGTAAACGAGATGGCGATCTGTCCTCCTACGTGCTGTCCTGGGGATCAGGGGCAACAAATCTAGCATTTGCTGATGCTCCTGGACTGGTTCCAGCCCAGCAGTGCAGAGGAAGGAACAGGAGAGCTGGATTGGGATGTCCTGCCCATGGTCCCTGTTGGCAAATGCAGCATGACTGCACATGGCTTTGTGCAGCTACTTTTGCAGGCAAGAAAATGCTTTCAAAAGTCCAAGACTATTATGTGTGCATGGACTGGGTTGGGCTGCCCAAAGCCAAAGGCCACTGAGCACCACACCAGCTGAGCTGCATGGGAGTTGCAGACTGGGGCAGGGGGAGACGACCACCAAAGCCAGCTGAAGTAACAGTGGAATTGGGGGAGGCGCTGCCATTGCCCAGGCTGAACCTTCGTCCAGTCACAGACTCATTGAAACAAGGGCTGGAAGGGACCTCAGGAGGTCACACCCAATCCAACCCCCTGCTCCAAGCAGGACCAGCCCCAGCTACATCATCCCAGCCAAGGCTTTGTCTAGTCGGGTCTTCCTCCAGGGATGGAGACTCCACCACCTCTCTGGGTGACCTGGTTCAGTGTTGTACTACCCTCCTAATGACAAAATGTTTTCTCATATCCAACCTCAACTTCCCTTGCTGCAGCTTGAGCCCATTGCTCCTTGTCCTGTCATCTGCCCCCACTGAGAACAGTCCAGCTCTAGCCTCTTTGCAGCCCCCCTGCAGGGAGCTGAAGGCTGTTATTCAATCCCCCTTGGTCTTCTCTTCTGCAGACTAAATCAGCCCATTTCCCTCAGCCTCTCCTCACCAGTCATGTCCCCCAGCCCCTGAACTATTTTCATTGCCCTCCACTGGTCTCTCTCCAATTTTTTCTGCATCCTTTCTGTAGTGGGGGACCCACAACTGGACACGGGACTCCAGATGTGGCCTCCCCAGTGCTGAATAGAAGGGAAGAATCGCTGCCCTCGATCTGCTGGCACCGCTCCTACTGAAGCAGCCCGGGATGCCGGTCACCTTCTTGGCACCAAGGGCACGCTGCTGGCTCCTGTTCAGCTTCTTGTCCCCTGTCACCCCCAGTCGAGGAAGCACAGCCTTCTGGGTTGTGAGGAAAACACACTTAAAACTGCTCTTTTTCTGCTGAAGATTGCCAGACTCCTGGGATTTAAATATAGCCCTTTTGGCAGCACCGGGCCTCTCAGCACTATGCCGACTGGTGAGGAAATCTGCCTTTGCAAGGGGATTCTGGAGAGGGACTAGTTAAAAGATTTCCCTTTTAGTCCAAGCAGAGTCTGAGCTGCCAAGTGTGGGCCCAGAGGAGAGGTTCCCCACTGAGCTCCTGGCTGTCTGGCTTAGGTCTGTATAAATGGCTAAGATGAGAACCAAGCTCCCAGTGTTTGAGGGGAAGGTCTGGGATCAGGCCCTGCTGTGAAAGGGCAGACTCGGGGGGGTTAGCGGCAGGCTCAGGGCCTGATCTCTGCTTTGCTGTCCAGAGCAGTGAGTTGGGGGGAGGCACTGAGCACACACATGTGGTTTTCTTGCTCTGAAGTCCAGCATGTGCAAAAAAATTGTCCTGAGCCCCGCAGCGCAGAGCTTTGCTGACACTGGGATTCCCTGCAGCTCCCACTCTTCCTGCACTTGTGCTGGGCAGGCAGCTGCCAGCCCCCCACAGACAGAGGAGGGATGGAGGAAAGTTAAAATACCTGGGGAAGTGCTGGCTGTGAACACTTACACAGTGACCTATCCCCACCCTGCAAGAAGGCAGCCTGGGGAATGCAATTAAAGAGGCAATGTTAACAGGAGAGGAGAGAGGCAGGGAAGGAGCAGGAAGAAAATGTTCTGGCAGCCACCAGCATTGAGCAGGGAGCTGGATGCCTGAGTGCTGCACCTCCCTCCCCACCCTGCCCTTCTACAACCCTATGCTCCAGGCAGGGCTGTCCAACTGGCAGCCTGCAAGGGGTTAATGTGAAGCCCCCAGGTTCCCACCCACTGCCCCTATCACCCCAGCTACAGCAGCAGTTGGGGTGTCTGGGCTCCCCTCCTTCCTCTGGCTTCTGCTCCACGCCCCCCTCCAGGTTTGCAGCCCACGGTGCTGGGGTTTCCATGTGCAACAGTGCAGCAACTGCTTCGAGGTTGGCCAGCCCTGTTCTCAGAGAAGACATGTGGTTGAGATGTCCTTGCTGTGAAGCGTTCATGCCGAGCAGACAGAAAATGCGGCTGTTTGTTTCAAGTTTGGCTGGAAAGGTCAAAATAGGTTTCCCCTCTCCTCTCCTTCCATTACAGTGAAATGAACCTTGCTACCGAGCTGGGCATGACAGTAGCACTTCCCCCCCAGATTGCTCCCTACTCAAAGCCTTCCACCAAGGGGTGCCTGGTTGCAACTCTTCTTAGCAAATGCGCATCCTGGAGGGCAGAGCGCAAGGTGACTTGGCATCATGCACACAGCAGGTGCGTCTACACATGCACTTTAATGTGCATTAGCTAATTTCAATGTGCATTACAGCATGATTAAACAAACATGTTTTAGTTAATGTGCACTAAAATAGGCTAATGCACACTAAGCGTCACTTAAAAACCATGCTCTTTTGTTAATGCACATGATGACAGACTAATGTGCGTTTTTTCAGTTCCTCATAATGGAGGTACTAGATTTAATGTGCATTAACTAAAGCATGTTAATGCACGTGTACACACACCCAGGGCAGCATGACATGGGGCAGAGTTAAAATGATCTGTGAGTTGTAGGGGTGTAAAAATAGCTGATGCAGATGGAGGAAAAACATTGAATCTGAGATGAAACAAGAACCCAGCTGGCAAACATGGGCTGGAAGTGAGTCTCTGAGACCCTCCCCCTGTCAAAGGTGGGGCTTGTACTTCTCAAGATGATTGAAGCAGTCTCACCAGCGGATATAAATTTACTGCGAGCTGCCTCGACTGCCAATCACTCCTGCCGAAAGCTCATGGGCTTAACGTTGTTTTCTTAGCCTAAGCACGTCCATTATCGCCAAAGCTTTGTTGTTCTTGGAACTTTGGCGGAGTCGAGGGCGTCCTTCCAAACCCTTCCTGCCGAATATCAAAACGTCTTTGGCCAAGAGGTTTGAATTACGTTACAAATCCCAGAAAGCTTTCCAGAGATTTGCTGGTGGAAGGCATTCCAGACCTTTAACACGAACAAGGAAAACAATTTTGCAAAGGTCAGGACAAGGGGTCTCCAGGCTTTCTTTCTGAATATACCTTAACACTTCTGCTCCCTTGATATTTAGAACTACCCTTTCCAACACAGTGGAGCATGAGACCCGAGTGCCCCGGGTTGCTACTTGTTAATGCCACTTTGGAGACACCCTTGGGCTTTGCCTCTAGCTTGTTCCTTTGGCCTTTTGGCTGGGGCAAGCAAGACTAGGGGGCATCTGAACTCCAAGGCCTCTGGGCCTGGGATGTGCATATAGGATGCCTGCCATGGATTTGGGCCTGGGGCTTGCATGCGGGATGCCTGTCATGAGTTTGGGAGTACCTGAAACCCCAGGCTGAAGAGCCTGGGAGGGAGGAGACTTGCTGGTGGTAGCACCTTGCAGACTTAAACCATTGAGCTCTGCTCAGTTGATAGACTTCAGGACTGATTTGACGTGAGACACGAAACTTCAAAAAAACAATGCCCTGCTTTGGAGATACTAATCTGTCCTGCTGGGTCCTCTGTGCCAGAAAAGACACCTGAAGGTAGCATGAAAGGCCATTGCAGGCATGTAAAAAGTCTTCAGACCGTTCCATCAAGCCCTATAAGTGACTGGGAGGGTCACAGCAGCATTACGAGACTTGCTATAGGCCACTTTTTAAGGCAAAGTTAAATCAAATGAAAGCCACTAGTGGCTCTTGCAGGTTTTTGCACTGCCTGTGAGTTTTGCCTAATTTATGGCTGTATTTTTGTGCCACAACATGTCAAGCAGACTTCCTGAGCAGCACGACTTGAGAGAGCCTGACCCTTCTGTGGGTGGCTGCCAGGATTTCCCTTCATTGCATCAGTATAACATGGGGCCTTCTAATCACTGGGCACCATGCAACTCGCGCTCAGAGCTCAGAAGGAACAAAGATCTCTGTGCCAGGTTGGCTGTAAGGCTGTGGGGTTGGATTGGCCATAACCTCCCCTCCTTCCACAGCTGGGTGTGCCAGTGGTCCAGGGTGCCCCCCATGATGTTTTACACCCTCCTGTGACCTCCTACCCATACGACGCATGAGAGCTATGTCACTGATTTCACAGGAAAAAGAACCAACTGCTGCCTTGGCCCAGGTGAGTGACTGCAGACAGTGCAACCTAGCAGAGGATCGGGACCAAGGACTGTCCCTCCTCTGCACCCTGTCGTGCTCATGGAAGGGAGTGCTTGAAGGCTGGGAGTATTTTGTGGCCCCAGGGTCCACCTCTCCCTTAGTGTGACACACATGAGTGTGTCCCAGTGAAAGGGTGAAGGCAGTTCCTTGCATCAGCTGCTGCTGTCATTCCCTGGCCACCAAGGCAAAGTGCAAGGGAAGGAAATGCGAACAGAGGGGGAAGACGATGGGGAAGGCAGAACTGCAAAACACAGCCCCCTCAGGACTTCTTCCCCCACCCTTGGGGGTTGGAGAGTGAGCTGCACCTCCAAGGGGCTTCTTCGCTCTCTTCTTCCTCTGCCTCTCTCTGTTTAAAGGACCCCACTCACAGAGCAGATGCAAGCTGCATCTCATGCATTCAGGGGTGGCAAGTGGATCAAAATGATCTGCACACAAGCCCAAATGCAGCTTACTCTGAGGCTTAGCTTGGGTTGATTCCCCAGAAACATCTATGTTTCACTTGGCAGGAA
>NW_017728911.1:40743839-40753837 GCF_001723895.1 Crocodylus porosus | reverse complement strand
CTGTTCACCTTTGCAGCTGCAGTGTTCACAGTGAACAGACCATGCATCACAAGGGCACGGGAAGATCCTGGGTTTTGAAAAGTAGGGTTGTAGGTGGTGGGATGGTGCATCATCACATACAATACGTTTTTCTCCAGTTAAAGAGAAACTAGAAGGTTTACTCATATGCTAGGGGCCTGGCGCTATGCTATTCAGTTTAAGACCAAAGCAAAAACCATTATAACTATTGGACTGTGCATTCATTTACTAGATTATGTATTAAATTTAATAATAAACAAAACGAACTAGGCAAAAAATAGTCAGAAGCAATTGTGTTGTTAGCTTGTAGTCATTACAGTTGCATGCACGTCTCTCATTTAGATTTGTAAAACAAATTCTAGGCTTCTTGTGCATCTTGACAATGCCTCCATTTCACTGTCAGCCATTTCCACACCTGATTTAATATAACTGCACCTGCATGTTTTTAGCTAGAGCTAGAAAGAGTTTGCGGGGCTGTGAAATGGAAGAGACATGACCAGAAACGGCTGGCAGACTGCAGAAAACAGGATAGTCTGAAGAGTGGAACATCAAGAAAGGAGAGGGGGTTGTTAACACCCACGGAGAGGAGGGAGGTTAGCAGGAATCAGGGAGATTATAGTGACCCATGAAGTCAATCCATAGCCTTAGTTCTGCCTGATTAGAAATGCTGGAGCCCCTCCCAGGCAGTTGGTTTTTGGGCAGAGCAGGAATCAAAGGAGGATGCGACTGCACCATGCATCCCCCTGGATCCGCCCCAGCAGATGTGGGATGAGTCTTGTCCTTCCTGCCGCTAAAGCCACGGGCCAACCGCCCACGACCCCACGGGAGCAGGACTGGATCTGCAGCCGAGAGCCAGCGCTCAGCTAACACCCACTCGGAGCTGGCTGGGGTCACAGCAGCAGGCTGCTGTCCGCTGCTCCGGCCAGGGCAGTCCTCCGCCCTGCTACACACCTGCGTGGACTCTAGCAGGGTGGACACGACTTCCTAGAAATCATTCCCTTGTCTTGTTGTGGTTCAGCCTGACTCTGCCTAGAAAGTTATTCTTATCCTCCCTAAAACGAAATGGAAGCAGAAAGCTGGACTGAAATCCGACTCCCGGCAGCACTTTTACATGGAAAGGAGGTGAAAGGCAGGATAGCAGGGGTTGTTTGCTAAACAGAGTGATTTCCAAGTAAGCACGGAGGCTCTGGCTGCTGCAGCTGAGATAGGTTTTACTGGTGCCCAGCCCTGCTCTTGTTAGGTATGTATCGAGGAGGCATCAGACCAACGTAGCTGCAAAGAGGCGGTGAAAACCCCAGTGATTTCAGATGGCCTCGGCCAGTCCCAAGACAGCCCTGCACCCTTGGGAAGTCACTGGGTGTAATGCACCAGCTGGAGGGAGCCCCCCAAAGCCCTTTCTCATCCCACTGGGCAGGGAGGGAGCAGGGGATGTTAAAGTAAAATTCATTAACTGCTCACCCTGCTCCAGGACTGGTTGTCTAAGCAAAGGGGAGACTGCTGGAATTAGCATCTGCAATGCCTGTGACAAGAGACCCCCAGCTGCCCTTCCCTCCCCCATCTCCACCTCCCCACAGACCCCTGTATGCCTGTGGGGCTGGGGTTTTTACACGGGCATTGACTGCACGTTAGCAGGACTCTCTCCTTCCTCTGCTGTTTCCCCTGTTTCTGAATTTCTCCTGCCTCTTCTTGGCACGCTCACCTATGAGCTCAAGCAGAAGGCAGGGTAGAGTTGCACCTTAGAGTACATCTCTCTTTCTCTCTCTATATAGCACAAGCATATAGTGTGTGTGTATATATATAAAAATGAAGCATTTGTCTGTCTGTCTATTTGCTTACAACTCAAGAATGGCTGGTCCTATCTACTCTAAACCTAACAAAATCACTGAATTACCACCCAAAGAAAATTTATAGGTGGGTTATTTTTCACTTGACCCTTTTCAACTCAATTCTCATGATTATATTGATGCTTGCCTTTTTTTGCTCCACATTAAATATTAAATATGTTGTACTATGTTCTTTACAAATAAAATATTTTTGACCTAAATATGTTGTACTTCAAAAATAAACAAACTGCAATTAGAAAAATAACAATCTGGGTGAAGAATGGGTACCTCAGCTAGTATATCTATATATCTATACCTATCTATCTCTCTATCGATATGTGTGTGTATATATCTATATCTATATCTAGATAGATAGAAAGATAGATAGATATGTGTGTGTGCGTGTGTATCACATATCAATAGAGAGAGAGATATCTAGAAATATAGACACAGAAAGATAGATATAGGTCTATAGCTAGAGAGATATCCGATGGCATACACACACATGCGTGCACACACACACATCTATAGAGAGATAAATAGCACAAGCTTTCCAGAGCTCACTTCATCGGATGCTGGGAAAGGATGTGCAGCATCTGATGAAGTGAGCTTCAGCTTATGAAAGCTTGTACTATGTATATATGTACTTGGGTTAGTCTCGAAGGTGTAAATCTACCTGCCTTCTACTTGACTTCAGACTAATAGGGCTGGCTATATCTGTCTGATAAAAGCCAACCATATCCCAGCAGTGGTGTCTCTGGCAAAGCTGGCTACGCATTTTTCGTTGAAATGTATGTGTTTTTCTAAACAAAGAAATACTGTTTGTTGGTTTTTTTAAATGGACAAACATCAAGAGAGTGACTTTGCCCTCATCCTGGCAGAAACATACTTTGAAATGAAAATACTTTCATTTCTAAAAATTTAGGAATTTGGCCTTTGTTTAAAAGTTTATGCATTTTCAGGTGGATGTTGTAGCTCTTATTTTCTTTCATAGGGTGAGAAAATGATATAATGTAATAATTAAAATATTCTACTCCGTTTATTTTGTTGTAAAGATCATTAAGGACAGATGCTACCTAGTACTGACTTATCTTCTTTACTAGACTCTCTTTCTTTCAGGCTCAAATAAATCATGATTTAACTTACTTGTATTGCTATGGAATCAGGCAGATGTAGCAGTCACCCTGTAACAGCTGCTGCACGTTCCCCCCCTTTCAAAAGGCACATGTTGGTCCTGCTTGGAGCAGGGGTTTGGATTAGATGTGACCTCCTGAAGTCCCTTCCAACCCTCATCTTCTATCATTTTATGATTTATCCACAGCCAAAAAGACATTGAAATTTTGACATAGGCAGACAAGGTGCTTTGGGTAGATATGACATCTTTTATTAGACCAACTAAATAGTTGGGGAAATTGTTCTTTGCAAGCTTTTGGGTGCAAATAGTTGGAAAAGTTTTGGGTGTAAATAGTCGGAAAAAATGTTCTTTGCAAGCTTTTAGTTGGTCTAATAAAAGATATCAGATTTACCCAAAGAACCTTTTCTGCCTATGTCCTTAGACCAACACGGCTACAACCAACACCCCTGAAATTTTGACACACGCTTTTGGACGAGTTCCGTATTGGTCCGTGCCTTTTGTAGAACTGCTGAGCTGTGCTGAAGTGTGATAGGCTTTCTTCTACAGTGAAAGTTCATATTTTCAAGGGGAAACAACATAAAATTCACTGGTATGTTCCCCTTTTTCATCAGCAGTTACCTAAGGACTCCTGCAGGCACGAACGCTACAGCATTAGGCAGCAGCAGCCAGATTCAGAACAGAGGACAGGCAGAGCAGCAGAGTGGCTCTGCTCCCCACACTAAATAATCGGGTTGATAGATCTAGGGGACAGGCAAAGCTAAGGCTGTACTCCCCCCTTCTTCCCCACAGCAATTCCTAATGATCCATATTTGAATGGAAGAGAGTTCAAGAGGGGGCCGAATCAGCCACACACAAATCATTTCATCCTCAGCTCCTCAGCGGTCTGACACTGCAGCAGTCCCTGCACAGAGGAAGGGGTAAGACACGGCAGGTTTTTTGGAGCTACTAATCGGAAGGAGGGAAGCCAGATGTTAAATATCTGAGAGGTAGTTCGCCCTGTTAGTGTGAAGTCAGGGTAGATATGCGCCTTCTCGACTAACTCAGCAGGCTATATAGAGAGCATAAGTGAACTTGAGCTCATTTCATTGGACGTTAAATATTTACGCTAAATATCTGCCGAGGGACACAAAGCGAGAGCACTCATGGGTGTCTCTGCCTGCTTTCCTATCACCGCTCCCGGTGGGTGACCCTGAGTGTTAGAGGACAGTGTTTCAGTGTGGCTGGCATTGGGTCTGCCCTTGGGTGAGGTCTGGGACATGTGTACCCCCAGGCCGGGCAGTGGGAAAGGGTGCACTGATACACTTGGCACTAACAGCGAAAGCCCGAGTTAGACCCAACTACCCTCTAGAAATCTCCCTCACCCACCCACGCACACACACACACACACACACACACACACACAAAGATCTTGCACATGCACATGCACACACACACAGAGTAAGATCCTACACACACACACATACACACACAAAGATGCCTCCCCACACACACATACACAGTCATTTTGAATGGTTCCCACAGTCCCTTTCCCCACTACCACATGAAAACAAAACCCGAAATCTCCCCCCAGCTTGACCCACAGCCCACTCGGGTCACAGCAGCAGGCCTCTGCATGGCTTTCAGCACAAGGATCTGAGATGTACATTTTAAGACTCCTCAGTCCAGCACCTCGGGCTGCACATTGTCACCGCACCCCGACATTTCCCACCAAGACAAATGGCCAGGCAAGCCTGAGCCTGGTGTCTGCGTCAAACATCGTGGAGCCTCTGGGCTTGCACAGGGCCCTTGCTCCTTCCTGGGATGCGATGACCTGCTCAGCCCCAGAAAGCAGCATCAGACTGGCTTGGGCGGTGAAGGAAATGGCAAAGGGCAATTTCCCATCATAACTCAAGCTCCAGCTGGATGGACTCAGAACCACAAATAAGAACCAGCCCCCACAAAAGTCAGGGCCTCCTAGCTCTCTCTTGCAGGCTCAGCAGGAGGGAAAAGCAATCCCATGCATACAGTAAATGCAGATGGGGTCCATGAGGCCACAGCCCGAGGCCACAAGGCAGCTCAGAACAGATTCCTAGGGTGCAGATACAGGGGTTGGAAATCAGAGGCTGGCTGTGTGTGCTGGAGACAAGAGGCCAAGGGAAGGAACTGTAAGTGTGTCCACAAAGAGGGACAGTGTTTCTTGGGTCCTGGGCTCTCAGGAGGGGCAGACGGAGTTTTTGGGCTGCTGCTTGTGTCTCCTTTCCTTGGCAAGCAGGGCTGCGTGATCATGCATCCTTTTGTTAACGGGCAGAATCGCACCAAAGTTAGACTCGAGTCACTTCAGCTACTTGTCTTCCTCCTGGAAGCAGCCCTGCAAGGCTCTACACTTAGCTCAGCCCCCTGGGGCAGCGACTTAACACAAAAGAGAGGCAAATCTGTGTCTGCAAATGTTCCTTTTTGCTGCTCATGCAGAGCAGACAAAAAAAGCCTCTGCATAAATGTGGGACATGATGGATGGGTTGGGCTGGTGCTCTGTCCTGATTAACAGAGGCTCCTTGGCACTGGCTTTGCCCTCACGGCCACGACCTACCATTACCCCTGGAAGTGGGAGTTGATTACCAGTGTCTTTGACATCACAGTGCGCGTTACACTTGTCTAGTCAGACACCCCAGGGCAGCCGAGGGCTGAACCTCACTCGCTGCTCTTGGGTTTGGCATGATGCTATCAGGTTGTGATGCTGCACTGCAATGGGGTGGGACGTCACATCCCAGTGCTGTGGCCCTGCGTTGCAATGCAATGAGACATCACTGTAATGACAGACAACCCTGCCACGTTTTGGAAGTGCAGCCTCGGCCAAAGAGCCTGAGGTCAAAGCCTCGCTTCGACCCTAGGGCTCTGGGCCGTCCATTAGTAACTCTGTGAGTCCCTCTCTCTCTCTAGCCATGAAAAAGTCTTCAGGAAATACACAGGTCTTTTAATACCCTCCTTCCTATGTAAATATTTTGAAGAATCAGATTACTTTCAGCTGGAAAGAATAGAGGCCAGAACCACCCACGGATTTGGAAATACGTGTCTCAGGTCAAACGTCTCCTTTTGGCTGCTAGTTGCATTTGTTCCCAAAGAAACAGGCTTGTTTTTGAGTAGCAATCAAAGCACCAGTTCCCTCCGAAGCCCTGACCTGTCCCCTGGACACAGCACGCGCCTCTGCAGAGAAGTCCCCTCGGTAGCCAGGACCACTCCAGGGAAGGGGGAGAAGCCAGCACAGGACAGCACCATTCCTTGGAAAAGATGGTGGTGCTGGAGATCAGGCTCTGCAGAAGGCAGGTCCAAGTGCTGCTAACCCCAAATGGCATTACCATCTAAGAGCAGGTGCCAGCAAACACACTTGAGATGGAGCAGGGGGCAAGACAGCATCCGTTCCTGGGTTTCACCGTAGTGTCCCCAGCATGGCTCAGAGGCTGGGTAGCCGTGTCCCTGGGGGCAGGCTTGCTCTTGCCGTGCAATGCGTAACTGCACAAAAGCTGATTGACTGGAGCAGCTGCTGCAATTGGATTCAGAAGGGAAAATCCAAATCATTGCACTGGCTGCAGTTACTATGAGCTGAAGATGTTTTGCTCGGCCACACCAATTGGAAACCGTACAGGAAGCAACCGCATCCACCTTGGCTTGGCCTGCTGAGGAATTTGCTCTGCTTTCAAGCTTAAAGCTTCCCTAATTGAGGGGAAGGAGGATGGAAAGAACTGGTAAAACACTGGGGCTGTGCAAATCCCTGCTGTGCTGCACGGTCCCTGGGAGTCTGAAATCACAGGGCTGGGGCAGGGATTTGCTCACCGTGCACATGCATATGGCACCAGTGTCCCGATCAGAGCTGGAGGCAGCGTCACAATGTTGTTACTACTACTGATTAAAAAATATGTCACCGATGAAAGAGAATTAGCTGCTGGCATTTTGCGAAGTGTGAGTTTGCACACACATCCATCTCCACCAAGCAGAGCTTTGCACGCACTGTGTGCTGCTACCACAGCAAGACAAAGCACCGCTCAAGTACCTGGATCCAGACCGGCTCCACCGTGGGCCCAGGGGACGTGAGGTTCTCCCAGTTGCCTGTCCTCTCGTAGGTGAAAGTTGTCCCAGCCACTTTGTAGTCCCCGTTCCACTGGATGGTCCAGCCGCCGTTTAGGAAGTATTTCTCAGGATCTTCGCTCCTCAAAGCCAGAAAATTCCCAGCTTCTGCCACCTCTTCGATCCTAATCTCACGGGCTCCAGTGGGAATCATCCCGATGTCAACATAACCTAGGGATTTCATCACATGTCAGTCTCAGGCAGTCAAGGAAACACTGGCAGATAAAGCAATTGCTTCTGGTCCAGCTGCTAAAGTAATAACAACCAGGGTGGATTTGAGCTAGTGGCATCAGTACTAAAATGTACTAGAGTCCTGGTGAGATTGCTTTTTCTTTTTAACATGCTGCAAGTTTTATTTTATGTTGAACCAGGCTGGGCTTTTTCTCCGCAGGGATTATAAAATCACAGACAATGAGGACTGGAAGGGACCTCAGGGAGGGCACATCTAGTCCAACCCCTGCTCCAGGTGGGACCAGCCCCAACTGCATCATCCCAGCCAAGGCTGTGTCTACTCAAATCTTCAAAAACTCCAAGGATGGAGACTCCACCACCTCTCTGGGGAAACTGTTCCAGTGCTCTGTGACCCTCCTAGTGAGAGAGCTTTTCTTAATATCTAAACGAAACTAGATTTTCCTTCCTGCAACTTGAGCCCATTGCTCCTTGTGCTGTCACCTGCCCCCACTGAGAGCAGGCCAGCTCCATCCTCTTTGCAGCCCCCCTGCTGCTATATAAGGGTGGATATTCCACTACAGAATGACAAATATCCCTAATGACCCTTGTCAAATGCATTTAGTGTACTTTTGCCTTGTCCCCAATGGAGATGCCAGCCCTCTTACACCTTTGGTTTAGCAGAAGCCATAAGAACAGTCCCAGCACTTTAAAAACAAGTCAGGGCTGTAGGAGCAGGGGGTCTCCAGAGACAGGTTTCCTCGGATAACTCTGAATCAGGAAAGTAACTCCACATCCGTCTGTGCTAGGGGCTGGATCTTGGTCCCATTGAAGTCAATTACAAAGCCACTAATTAATAACTGACTAATCAAGGACCAAGATTAAAAGGCGAGTTCAAGCTTTTTGTCTCTAGCTAATGAAATGGGTGCCATCAAAGGAACTTTTTCTATAGCTTCCTGAATGCCCCAGCCACAGCCCCTGAGACCAAGAGCATGGGCACCAATTTATTCGGTCTTTCCCCTGCAGCCCTGACTAACAGCCTTATTAACCAGTGCCTGTTTGTAGCCCAATCCCTGACTGTGCTGCTGCTAGAGGGAAAAACTACATTTGCAGATGGTGGGTATTTATTTTAAGAACATTGTTTAAAACTACCCAGCCTGAATCTTTTCGCTTTCATCCTCAAATAGGCAAGATCTTCATCTTTGACTTAACCTCAGTCACTGCCTTGCAGTGAAGGGTCCTGGCACTTCAACAAGACGGTGTCGTTGTGTCCCTGCTTAGAAAGGAAGCACTGTCGTTGTCTGTCTCGTTGCAAAAACCCTCCGCTGAAGGTCTGGTGGTTTCACAGCCTGCACTGCCTGTGTGAATGCTGCTTACAGAGCCCACAGGACCCCCCTTCCTAAGAAAAACCATCAGTCCTCTCTCATCCATGTTTGCTTGGTCTTTTGGGTCTCATCCCCCTCTAAAAGAGCCCCGTGGCAGGATGACTGCTTTGCTTTCTCACGCAGGCAGCCTTACCCAGCCCCTCGCTCTCCTCGAATGTCTTCTTCACTGTCTGGCAGGCGGACCCATCACCGTGGCACACACCGCAACGGTCCTCGATGGCGTTGGAGTCAATCTCGTAGTCGCATCCCACATTCTGAAACACAAGAGTGCCTGCGGCTCAGACTCAAGACCCACCCTCTTCACAGGCCCCTGGTTTCTGGCAATGAGAGGCCCATAGTTGTTCTAGCACAAAAACGATATGATAAATGCAAATGGTTTCTAGTTCTTACAGAGTTAGAAGATGCCCAGCAGCCCAGACGGCTCTAATAATGGAAGTGGAAATGCATGGACTAGGATGCTCTCCATGTGCTTGCTTCACTCCCTTTCTGGGCCTGCCTGTGAGCCTTTATCTATACTTGCAATTCTTTCCATTTTCTACATGTTTTGTACAAAAAGGCGGGGGGGATAGGGCCTTGTTTATAAATATCCAGTCTTTCTCTATCCTACTCTTCCATGGGGAATCAGCTTTGTGGCAGAGAAATGTTGAGCTCTGCTGCACATTCATGCCAGAGACCCTACTCCCACTGCTCTCCCGATGCATCTTCTGTGCAATGCCAGAGATCCAGGGCTAATGACACCCTCCTATTCTGGGTGCTGGGGCCAAATGCGTCGCCTTTTGGTACCGCAGGAATCCGTCTGATTCCAGTTCAGGGAAAGCTCTGGACTGAATGCCCAAAGGGGCCCTTCTGTGCTACTAGAGGGCTAGATGCACTTGAGAGCAACAGAGACCCCTTGCCCTTGGCACGTGAGGGAAGGAATGGTGTTATTTTTTTGCTTCCGTGGGAGCTGTTCAGGAAGTTAGTTTAATGCTGGTGTCAAAGACCAACATGGTGCCAGCCGCTGAGACATGAAACAGATAGGACTGCTGTGTGTGCTACAATGGGCTGACGGGTCTTGGCAGGCAGTTTGCAGTTCTCACTTCCACTTGAGTGTGTCACTAAAAGTTTGTGCCCCTTGCGCGCTTGTGTCAGCCTTCAGATGCTGCCCATAAAGCGGACGAGCAGAATGGTGTGACTGCCACACCGCCGCTGGGCAACTGACTCCAGAACAAGGAACAGGGAACGTTTCCATGAATGTCTTTGACGTACATGGCTGCAAGGAAACTGGCTGACTTCCCCTGCTCCGGATGGCGGGCATGAGCCCAGCTGCCCACCCGGGCCCGGGGACGCCGTGTAGCGGTGCTGCTATCCTGCACTTGTCGGCTTCCCCCG
>NW_017728911.1:40741842-40743359 GCF_001723895.1 Crocodylus porosus | reverse complement strand
TGCTGGCAAGTAACTCGGCCACCGGCAGGAAGCCGAGCATTTCTTTCCTCCTCCCTGTCCAGGGGAATTCCCCTTCTATGCATTTCCTCCCACACGGGGGTCAGAGCGGGCGGATGAGCAGGTGGCTCGACCCCATTGCTGGCAGTGCACAGGCTAAAGCATCCACCCTCCACCGTGCGGCTTACACTAATGCAGCATAAACAACACACGCTCCCATTCCCGAGCTCGATCGCTCAGCTCAAGCCGACCCCAAGGCTCCCACCCCTTGCACCCGGGGTGGGAGACAAAGCCGGGTAGGCCAGAGCTGGAACATGGTCCCAGCACAGCAGAGCTGTGGCGCTGCTCTTACACCCCAGCACACCCAGGCCGTGAGACGGTAGGCTGAGGAGCAAGAGTGAGCTCACCAGAGGTTTCCCTGTGCTGGGAGGGCAGGACAGCCTGTGCCTGGGTGGTCTGCAGGGTCATGCAGCTGGTTGCCATCCAGGCCTGGAACGAGGTGCGGCAACGGGGCGAGGGCCGGGGAATGAACTCACCAGGCATCCGCCCCACCGCTTGGGGCTCCTGGAGGCAGACACTTGACCCCACGCAGGCGGGGAGCAGCAAGCAGTGCCCGGGCTGGAGCATGGGGGGATTGCCACGTCCCAGCCTCGGGGGACGTGTGCATGGTGCATCTGAAAGTGTCTGCACCCGCAGCTCCTCTGGGGCGTGGCTGGGTCGCAGGCTCCAGGCATTTGTCAAGGGCAGGAGGTGGGAAGGAGCTCAAGCTGAATCATCTATAAGTGCCCTGGCCTTGAGAGCAGGAGCGACTGTCAATGGCAGCCCATGAACTACCAGAGACTAAAGCTATGGCTGAGGTTGGTCCATCCATTGCAAAACCAAGACACCCTGAATGGCTTCCTAGGCCTGCGACTGAGTGCTCATCTGATACCATCGGGATGCTTTCCATTAAATCCAGGGGTGCTGGCCAAGGGCCTATGTCCGTGGGCCAGAGCAGGACTTAAGAGGCTTTGCTCTGTGAAGACACTTTCTGCTAAAATGCAATGGGTATTTACTCTGTCCTGAACCTTGGGATTACCGATCAGGGCATAGGGGCGCTGTGAGAGCAGGATGTAGCCCGACGAAGCCCCATTGCCTTTCACTGAAAACTAAAAAAAAAGCCCTGTGGGGTGTTCAGAGAGGCTCGATCTCTCTCTAACCAGGTGCCTTTTACTAAGAAGATATTTTGTGTAGCAGTTGTAATCAGCTCTCCATCAGCCCGGCCTCCCACTGTGTCTGCCCATGCTCTTTCTGGACGGGCTGCTCAGCGAATTGCCTCTTGAGGCTGTCTGTCCTGCCTTCCTCATCATCTCATGGTAGACTTCGGACCTCAGGAGGTCACATCTAATCCAACCCCCTGCTCCAAGCAGGACTGGCCCCAACTACATCATCCCACCCAGGGTTTTGTCTACCCGGGTCTTCAAATCCTCCAAGGATGGAGACTCCACCACCCCTCTGGGTGACCTGTTCCAGTGCTTCAC
>NW_017728911.1:40736291-40740922 GCF_001723895.1 Crocodylus porosus | reverse complement strand
TCGTAAAAGGCCACCAGGTTGGTCTGACAGGACCTGCCACTGATGAACCCATGTTGGTTGCCCCTAAGCATGCAGTCCCCCGCTGGCCCCTCCTGGATGCGTGCCAGCATAATTTTCTCAAACACCTTGCCTAGGATCGAGGTAAGACTAACCGGCCTATAGTTTCCCGAGTCCTCCTTTCTGCCTTTTTTGAAGATGGGGACTACGTTGGCCCTCTTCCAGTCCTCCGGTACCTCACCAGAGCACCACGAGCGCTCTCTCCTCATGAGAGAGTTTTTCCCAATATCTAACCTCAACTTCCCATGCTGAAATGTGCTGAAATATTCCCTGCAACCCCGTGTGCTGGATGGGAATCAAGGATGGGAAGTGTCATTTGTGCACATGAAAGCAGTGATGATGTTCATCATTACAACGTATGTTTTGAGCAGGCAGAGTCTCCACTCTCCCTTCATGCTCAAGAACATGGACCAGAGAGCACTGCCAAGCACCCCCAGCTCTGGCTTCACCTTTATTTAGGAGATCTCTGATGCAGGGACTTTGCTGAGCTAGGTTCCCATCTATCCCTCAACAACTCTTGTCCTCAAAGACTCACCCGGAGGAGAAGCTACAGGCTTCTCTACACCTAATAGTGCGGCACATCTCTGCAGGGTCCCAAAGTCACATTCCCTGAATCCCAAACGTACCTTGCAAATACCATTGATGCAGATGTCCCGGCTGCCGTTCCCGTCGTAGCACGGAGTCCCATCTATGACGGCATCACGGAGCTTTTCCGCAAAGTAGTCGTCTTCCGGGCGGCAGTGCAACTCGCACAGATTCACTGGGGGTCCAAGCAGATGCTGAGCAAACCCAACAGGCCAATAGTATCTGCACCCTTGTGTCCACCTCCTCTTTCCCCCCCACAGAGGCAGGACTCGATCTCTCAGGGCTTCCTATGCTTCCTTGAACATCTCAGTTAAACCTACAGTCATGGCTGTTGATCTCTGTTTAAAATACTTCTAAAGATACCTGAATTGTGAAGGCACTGAAAGCTAACCCTACCTGGCACCGAGCATAGACTCTGACCAGGAATAATGAAAACAGTTCATTAATAAAAAAATCCACTTAAAAGAGCCCTCTGGCTCTGGAAGTAATACTACTACTACTACTAATTAAAAAAAAAAGGCTCAGCAAATGTAAGGTTGACTTACCGTTGTGGAGCACGGGGGTCCACTTGTGCAGCTTTCCCTTGTAGAGCATGGGGTCAAACTGGCTGCACTGGAGCTGACGGAAAGACGGTTTGTCGGTGGGGCACGGCTTGATGTTACAGATACGAAACCGCTTCCTCTCACCGAGACAGTATTTCCCACCGTACTTTGGCCTGAGATCCCACGGGGGGAGAGACAACGGTAAATGAGGGGATGCAGCGCATGAGGATGGAATTTGCTACCATTTCACAGAGTATAAGGGGCGAAGATGAGACCTCATCTTTTAACGGAGCCCTTTGTGGGGCACTAAGATCCACATAGTTTGCCCCACCTGCTATTCATTCCTATTGCATCACTGTAAATCCGGAATAACCTCCCTGGAAGGAATAGAGTTTCCCCAGCACAGCAGAGAGCATGGAGCCCACCCAGCGCTCGGATCCATGAGGGATGTTTTGGAGGGACAGATGCAGACCTGAACATGCCCTTGGGACAAGGGCAGGGGGGAAGGGAGGCTGTTTGGAGCTAGCTATTTTGGAGAGGAGACAAGGCTGGATTTGAGTTTCTACATCCTGGCAGACTGGGGTCTGGGCTTTGGTTCCAGCCTCTTGCTTGTGTCAGTAAATGTGATTTGCTTGCTTCCAACAGACCAAGAAGCAGGAGAGCAGAGGACACATCTTCCTGCAGCTAACAGACCCCAAGAAGAAGCACTGTGGGAGAAGGCTCTTTGTGCTGTGGCAGGCAGGCGCTAACAACGCTGTACTTGTAACCACATCCCTTTCTAAAGACATTTATTTATTCCGGGTCTGAGCCTTGCTGGGGTGCACAGACTTTTGCATTGGGGTCAGTAACTATAGAGCGGGTACTCCAGTAATAATAAGCCCATGAAAAAAAAGCCAATATTTCAGCTTAAATGCAAAGCCAGGAAACAAGGTCTCTGCAAGATGACCATACCTGGATACATCATTCATTTCTAGATAAATTACCTTGCTGATGAGGTAATCACTACCCTGGCTCAGGGGCCTATTGGGATTAAAACTTGACCTTTGGCTGGCTATTAACACTGCAGATCAAGGATGGCTCTGGCCAAGGGAAGGCTGTCGGGCTGCATTTCTGTGCTGAAAGCCCCAGCTCTCGGGTTGAGAGATGACATCATCCCCCCAAAAAGAGGAAGCATTGTCTGGCCTCTTGGAGGGACCTTTGATCATGGGGAATAAATCCTTTGCTCATCTTTCAGCAGATTCTGTTCACAAATCAGCCCACTGAATGCTGGCTTCTAGGCAGAAATGAGCGGCACCAATTAAAAAATAGCAAAGCCACAAGTTAGTGCAGGGCTCTTTCTTCTTCCCCACCCTGGTCTGCAACAATAGCAGCCTTCAGAAGCAAATTCCCCGATGAGCCGATCTGCACGGACTGCGAGATGACAGGCTGAGGTGCATGGCTGCGTCCCAGCTGCAGGTGCGAGTGCCACGGCCCTTTCTGGCTGAGCCTGGGCACTGCCTGTGATACTTCAGAGAAGACTTGTCATCCCAGTGCCAGCTGGTTGTGGGACAGCCATTTTCCTACGCTGCTGTCACACGCTGCTGCAGCATGGCAGGGCTTTGGGTCCTGGCACTGGAGGAGTGCCCGTGGAAGGTCACTGCTTTCTTGGGCTTTGCTGTAGAAGAGCAAGCGCGAGAAGCAAACATGCAGCTCTGATGGGCAGTCTGGGCTAGGACACATGAAAGGGGATGGTTGTGTTTTCCATTGCCCCAAGAGCTAGCCACAACCCAACTTGAGGCTTAGAGCTGCAGTGTTCACAGCCGGGCCCTGCTGTAAACACGACCCCAGAGGTAGTGGTGCCCAGATCATACAATCACAGACAACAATGGCTGGAAGGGACCTCAGGAGGCCACATCCAGTCCAACCCCCTGCTCCAAGCAGGACCAGCCCCAACTACATCATCCCAGCCAAGCCTTTGTCTACCCGGGTCTTTAAAACCTCCAAGGATGGAGAGTCTACAACCATTGGGGAGCCTATTCCAGTGCTTCACCACTCTCCTAGTGAGAGTTTTACCTAATATCCAACCTCAACTTCCCTTGCTGCAGCTTGAGCCCATTGCTCCTTGTCCTGTCATCTGCCCCCACTGAGACCAGTCCAGCTCCATCCTCTTTGCAACCTCCTGCAAGGAGGTGAAGGCTGCTTTTAAATCCCCCTCGGTCTCCTCTTCTGCAGACTGAATCAACCCACTTCCCTCAGCCTCTCCTCACCAGCCCTGTCCCCCAGCCCCCCAGCTGGACTCTCTCCAATGTGTCCACATCCCTTCTGTAGTGGGGACCCACAGCTGGACACAGCACTCCACATGTGGCATCACCAATGCATAATAAATTGGAATAATTACCTCCCTCGATCTGCTGGCAACACTCCTACCAACGCAGCCCAGGATGCCATTCGCCTTCTTGGCAACCACGGCACACTGCTGGCTCCTGTTCAGCTTCTTGTCCACCGTTATCCCCAGTTCCCGCAGCCTCTCCTAACAAGTCATGTCGTCCAGCCCCACAACCATTTCCACTGGACTCTCTCCAATTTGTCCACATCCTTTCTGCAGTGGGGGGGCCCACAGCTGGACACAGGACTCCAGATGTGTCATCACCAGTACAGAATAGAGGGGAAAAATCACTGCCCTCGATCTGCTGGCAACGCTCCTACCAATGCAGCCCAGGATGCTGTTAGCCTTCTCGACACCAAGGACACACTGCTGGCTCCTGTTCAGCTTCTTGTCCCCTGTCACCCCCAGGTCCTTTTCTGCAGGGCTGCTGCCAGCCAGTTGGCCCCAGCCTACCCCGGTGCATGGGATTGTTCCCTCCTAAGTGCAGGACTTTGCACTTTTCCTTGTTGAACCTTGTAAGATTTCTTTTTGGCTCAATCTTCCAATTTGTCTAGGTCACTCTGAATCCTAGCCCTACCCTTGGTTCTCCTGCGAAGCCTGGGGGAGCTGCACTGCCCCAGGATCTCCTCCCCAGCCATTGTATGCATGGGAGCTGTGTGCTCTGCACCCCTGCTGATTGCTGCCCCATTGCAGGGGGCCTGTGAGGCAGTGGTAGGGCTGTAGCCCAGGCTCCTTCTTGTCTGCTCGTGGGCTTCTTGCTTTGATGAGCAGGTGATGGGACAGCAAGTGCCTGCTAGCCCAACTAGCTGTGCAGGGAAGAGCAGACTTGTCCCCTGCCTGCCCCAGGCAAGCACTTTCCACCTGGGCCATAATGCCTGGCTGGAACTCTGTGCCCCTTCCCCGGATCCAACGGGGTCTGCAGTCTCATACCCGGGGGCAGCTAAGACTTCTGATCTGTCAGTCTACAAAGCAAACTTGCAGAGCTGGGGACCGAGCCCACGTGAGCTACCTGAACCCCAACCTGTGCTCCACATGTGTCACAGAGGAGTCTCTAGGTGCCACACTGCCACTGAGGGCAGTGA
>NW_017728911.1:40734617-40735760 GCF_001723895.1 Crocodylus porosus | reverse complement strand
CTGGTTCCCTCTCCCCAGGTGCAGCACCCTGCACTTGTCCTTGTCGAACCACATCCTGTTCAGGATGACAGTCCCCACTCAAATGCCAGCATGGTCCATGAAGACTCCCGCAGGTGCAGGTGGTCCTGGGCTTGGATGCTGGGTCTGTCCTGTTCCTGGCACATCACTTGAATCATGTGACAATAGCAATGTGTTTTAAACAAAGCCCTATGGTATTTTATTTTCCAGATGCTATTTTTTCGGAATGACAAAATGACAAAGGGGCATGTCAGCCTCTAAAAAGGGTCAGAAGCAGACGATTTGAATCTAATTAGGTTTTGGGGGAATATGTGGCAATGGATATTGGAATTAAGGGGGCACTAAGAAATCTTTATTTAAAAAAATAAATTTACAAATAGAAGTGATAGAAGCTGCAACGTCTAACGGACTGTCATCAAGGATTCTGCCTGGTTGTATCTTTTACATTTCCCTTTCCTTAGAGGATGCAAACTCCCTCATCTGCTCTGTGGTTGTCCCTAACCAGCTTTCCTTTCCTGTTCTCAGACCGTAGCAAACCACTTCTACACGTTCTTGATGAGGCTTTCAAAAACTTAAGAAAAATCAGGGTTACTACTGAACTCCTTGCATCTTGACAGCACCGTGTCAGTGTTGCCAACATGACTACTTTTGTGGCTTGGTTTATGATACTTTAAAAACAGTTATTAAAGTGAAGCATCAATGATAAGCCTTGAAGTCTGAAGCCTTTCTCCTCCCTGTGATTTCACTCCAGAATCATTATCTATTGGGGACCCTCTCCTCACCTACATCCACAGAGAGGCTCTTCCTCATTGCTTTCAGTGGCTGACAATATTCTTTACAAGATAACACAGGCAGTTATAGTGCACTGAGCCATCTGCTATATCATCCTTGCAGTTAAGGACTGGTGAGAGTGCTTTGGCTAATAGCGGACATAACTGACCATAAGTGTACCTGAAACGGGCCCGAATGAGAGCATTTTAACAGAGGTTTCTTCTTCTTTTAAACCCACTTATGCATAAAAGACACGGGCCTGGATCCTGTTCTCTCATCATGCAGGAATAACTATGGAGCAGCTCCCTGCTCATAGCAAAGCTCTCGCTGGCATGGCTCCAGGGGAGATCAAAC
>NW_017728911.1:40725293-40734517 GCF_001723895.1 Crocodylus porosus | reverse complement strand
TGACCCCAGCTGACTTCCTGCCCTTTGGGTGGGGAGCTGGACTTGATCTCCCGAGGTCCCTTCCAGCCCGAACATCTGTGAAATCCATGAAATCTATGAAATTAAGGCTCATATATGTGAGAGCCCAGCAGGAAAAATTATGCTGAGGGGACACCAGCACGGGTTCATAGCAGGTAGATCATGCCTGACTAATCCGGTCTCTTTCTATGACCAGGTTACGAAACACCTGGACACAGGAGTAGGGGTAGATATCATTTACTTAGACTTCAGGAAGGCCTTCGATACAGTATCCCACTCCATACTGGTGAACAAATTAAGAGGCAGTGACTTGGATGATTACACAGTCCGGTGGGTGGCAAATTGGCTAGAGGGTCGTACCCAGAGAGTGGTGGTGGACGGGTCGGTGTTGACCAGGAAGAGAGTGGGCAGTGGGGTCCCACAGGGCTCGGTCCTTGGACCTATACTCTTCAATGTCTTCATCAGTGATTTGGACGAAGGAGTGAAGTGTACTCTGTCCAAGTCTGCAGATGATACAAAACTGTAGGGAGAAGTGGACACACTGGAGGGCAGGGAACAACTACAGGCAGACCTGGACAGGTTGGACAAATGGACAGAAAACAATAGGATGTGATTTAACAAGGAGAAATGCAAAGTGTCAGTGCACCTAGGGACAAAAAATGTCCAGCACACCTACTGCCTAGGAAATGACCTGCTCGGTAGCACAGAAGCAGAAAGGGATCTTGAAGTCCTAGTGGACTCCAAGATGAACATGAGTCGTCAGTGTGATGAAGTCATCGGCAAAGCTAATTGCACTTTATCGTGCATTAGCAGATGCCTGACAAACAGAACCACGGAGGTGATACTTCCCCTTTATCAGGTGCTGGTCAGGCTGCAGCTGGAGTACTGTGTCCAGTTTGGGGTGCCACACTTCAAGAGGGATGTGAATAACTTGGAGAGGGTCCAGAGAAGGGCCACTCGTATGGTTAAGGTCTTGCAGGCCTAATGTCTATGAAATCTATGAAATCCTATGAGGAGAGGCTAGGGCACCTGGACCTCTTCAGTCTCCACAAGAAAAGGTTAAGAGGCGACTTTGTGGCTGCCTATAAATTCATCATGGGGGCACAGAAGGGAATTGGTGAGACTCTACTCACCAAGGCATCCCTGGGGGTCATAAGAAATAATGGCCATAAGCTAGCAGAGAGCAGATGTAGACTGGACGTTAGCAGGAACTTCTTCACAGTTAAAGTGGCCAAGATCTGGAATGGGCTCCCAAGGGAGGTGGTGCTCTCCCCTACCCTGGGGTCTTCAAGAGAAGGTTGGATGGGCATCTGGCTGGGGTCATCTGAACCCAGCGCTCTTTCCTGCCTATGCAGGGGGTCGGACTTTATGATCTATTGAGGTCCCTTCCGACCCTAGCATCTATGAATCTATGGAAGTCTCCATCTCTTCCATACTTCTGTGGTTTGCCTTGGTACAATTTCCTACTGATGGTTGGCCAACAATTGCTAGAACAAGTGTAAGACAACAGCTAGATGGGACTTGCCCTGCAACATTATGAAGCGATAAGGCACAACAACACATTTTACTAGCTGAGACCTACATAGAGCTGTGTATAACCTCGAGTTCACCATAATTCACATTACCCTAGGATGTGGATAGATGTCACAATTATGCCTGTGTGGAAAGACAGCAATATAAGTTGCTATGATGTACATTTGATGCCTGTGGGCTTCTACTGAGCTAAAAGTCTAGGAAACCATTGCGAATTTAACCTTGTTAAAGCTTTCGTGATTTAGCTCACTTGAGTCGCTATAGGAGTACACACTGGTAAGAGTTCCACATAACACAGGGTACAAACTCCTGGGCTGCTGTTCCCTGTTACAGTGGTTGGAAGTTACCTCTGCCGATACAGCCTTTGAGGGCTCGTTTTCACCCTGGTGTGAAGTTACGTCTGATTTCCATTCTTTAAAAAAGAAATGGAAATGGTGGTGTTGAAAGGCTGGAGGGAGGTTACTAATGGAGTTACTATCTTGAAGCTAATTGTATTTAATGTTTTCCTTCAAGGCCTCTGCACAAGAAGATGAAATTTGAGGATGACACACATTTGCAGGCACTATCAATGCAGAGAAGGGTCATAGCATTGGAGAGGAACAACTAAATGACCCTGAAGGCTGGGGTAATACCAATGGGAAGAAATCCAATTATACCAAGTGCATGATCATGTATTTAGGGACTAATAACAAGAATTGCTGCTCTAAAGTGGGTGTTCATTAGTTAGAAATGAAACATGGAAAATGAGGGCTGGAAGGGACCTCAGGAGGGCACATCTAGTCCAAACCCCTGCTCCAAGCAGGACCAGCCCCAACTACATCATCCCAGCCAAGGCTCTGTCCAGCCGGGTCTTAAAAATCTCTAAGGATGGAGAGTTCACAACCTCTCTGAGTAACCTGTTCCAGTGCTTCACCACCCTCTTAATGAAAGTTTTTCCTAATATCCAACTTAAAATTCCCTTGCTACAATTGGAGCCCATTGCTTCTTCACTTGAGATCACTGCTCCTTAAAATGATAGAGGAGGGGAAAGATATAGGTGTCTTAATTGATAGCAGGACAACTATGATCCTTCACTGTGGTGTGGCCATGAAAAAAGTTAATGTGATCCAAAAATGTTCCAGGAAAAGTATTTCCAGAAGAGTTAAGGAAGGATTAATGACATTATACAGGGCATTTTCATGACCATCTCTGGAATACTACATGGTATTAGTCACTCAGTTTCAAGAGAGGTGATTCAAACTGGAGTACGTACAGAAAAGGCCAATTAGGATGCTCATGGGAAGGGGGAGCCTGTAGTAGAAGATGCTAAAAAAGCTTGGTGTGTCTAGCTTAGAAAAATAAATGGTGAGAAGGTATCTGATTTCTGTCTACAAACACATCCCAGTAGTTAAGCATCGGGCATGGGAAGGAGCTGCGGAAAATAAGGACCAATGGCAGCACAAAAGCAAATGAGTATAAACCGGCTGTGAGTTGATTTAGGCTGGAAATTAAAAGCAAATGTTCCAGTTGTCACAGCAGGAAGGTCCTGGGTCCTGATCAGAGGAGACGCAACAAGAACTATTAGCAAATGGAGGCTAATCAGGGTGTGAAAGGGATCGTGTGATGTGGCGTGGCTGTCTGGGTCTGCAGGACATGGGACTTAGTCATCTCAGAGGCTTCTCTGTTCCCATGCTCCTGTCCTTGAGTTGCAGCAAGGGAAGTTGAGGTTAGATATTAGGGAATTTTTCTCACTGGGAGGGTGGTGAACTACTGGAATAGGTAACCCAGAGAGGTGGTGCAGCCTCCGTCCTTGGAGGTGTTTAAGACCTGGGTAGACAAAGCCTTGGCTGGGGTGATGTAGTTGGGGCTGGTCCTGCTTGGAGCAGGGGGTTGGACTAGACGTGACCCCCTGAGCTTCCCCCAACCCTCATTGTCTGTGATTTTAAAGTGATCTCACAGCTGGGCACGTGGTCTGGTGTGTAACATGCACAGTGCAAATCACACACCACGGTTAGACACAACACCCACAAGACACTAGCAAGAAGTGCTTCCTAGACCCCTCCAGGGGATAAAATAAGGACATTCATTTTCACCTCTCAGCTACCTGAACTGAATATATACTCCCTGGAGAAGCACTATTTTATAATCATTCAGTGCCCAGCAAAAAACAGGCTGCTATCCCCTCATTTGCTGTGCGTGCTAGTCTCGTATAAGTCAAATTGGGGGTCTGATACTCATGGCATGAGTGGTCTCATTAGACTGTGTCTGGATGGGTGACAACAGGATTCATGTTATGCATACAGTTCCCAGAAGGGCTGTCAGATGCATTTCAACCTGCTGGCTAGGCAAGGAGGGACACCCAAACACTGCCTGTGTTTTCCACGAAGAACAGATTTTTATGAATAACAGAAATCTTCCAACCAGCTCTCGCCACCACTTGGGCCATGCAAGCCCTGCTCTCGCTCTGGAGGAATGAGCCCTAACGAGCTGGTCTGACAGTGATCTGACGTGAGAGGTCAAGGCCTGGCTGAGCTGGGGGTCCAGGACCACCTTCCCAAAATGTTCACAAGTGACCATTCTCGCGCCCTCCAGCTCTGGTTCCCACAACAGCTGGTCTCACCCCTATTCACATGAACAAAGACATAACAGAGACACAGGAAATGGTTTTGGGGGGGGCCACTTGTGTGAGCACGAATTTCAGGACCGGATCACAGACCAGCTAGGACGACGTCTAGAGCTGATAAACTATTTGCATAGACGAAGGACGTTTCATTAGGGAGATGAGCCAAGGCCCTGGGGGCTCGACAGGAACCTTCTTGTTGATTTTGGGGGATTTTCGATCAGGGCCTCTGCTCTGTGCCAGTGGTTTGTAAAGGATGGAAACAATTTCCATCCTGTCCCGAAGGTCTAAGTTCTGCCTTGTTTTCTAGGGGACCATGGGAAAATGCGTCCAAAAGGAAAATAAAAAAGAATTTGTCCAAGGCTTTTTATTAAGTAGAACTCCCCTCCCCCCATCAAAAGCAATTACGTCTTTTTTTCCAATGCCTGGACTCCACCAAACCATCCGCAGCTGTTCCCTGGTCCATCACAGTTTGCCAGGTAAGGATGGCCGTGCGATATTGTTTGATACCCTTCCACATGACCATTAGAAAGTGACATCTCCTCCAATCCATCCCTTTATGTGGAAAATACGCTATGCAGGGAAATGTATATATTTTTTAGCATTATGGAAGCACCAAAAGAAGGAAACATGACACCTATGCAATCTTTCCTCACTTCATTAAGGAGCAAAGCCAAGGGCTATTCAACTCCCAGGAGCTGAAAGCAAGAGTCCCCTTGGGAGAGCTCTGCCATGGCTGCTCTCCATGAGCCAGTGCCCGTGTGTAAAGCTCTCTGCGAACCACCCTGCACTTCTGCTGCAGAACACGTGCCAAACTCACACCTTGCTCTAGGCCTAGGAGCAAGGTCGTGTGCGTTTGTTTTGCACCTTGTTCACTGGTACAGGATAAAATACTGGACTTAATTGGAGAGTTTAGCAGGGAAACAGACTCCGGTTGCATTCTGAAGTTGGGAAAGACTGGATTCCAACCCCCCTCCCATTCCCCCAAATTAACTGAGGTCCATAAAATTGCTGATTGTGTTTTAGACCCACCACTGGCTTTCTCATGACCTCTTGCACATGCAGTCAGTCACAACACTGAGCAAGGGAGTGCTACGGAGTCATGTGAGGTCTACATGGCGAGGGCAGGTTTGCCATGTCTGGGAAAGCACCATGAAGCAGGTCCTGCCTTTTCGCTCCTGCTTTCCATGCCAGCTCCTAGAAAGAAGGCAGTGCACTTTTCTGGGTGCAACAGAGATGGTGCGTCCAGGCACAGCACCATGGGGGCTCAGGCTGCTTCGCCTTGTTCTTTGGAGATGATGTGGGTAGGCCAGGGTCCCCAGGGACCCTCCCTGCCAGGACGCTGACAGCACAGATCTGCCATCAGCTCTGCCATCTGGAAAAGCCCGTGAAAGCACTTCTGGCAGGACAGACCCTTGTGCAAAGTCTCACTGCAAGGGACTGTGAGGGAGGTCCCTGGTTTCCTGGCCATCGGGTCTATCTGCTGACCTTGGCCCTTTTTCTGGTGGGTGGATAGTGAAAACCTCTCTGTCTTGTGTGCCACTGCCTGGCAAGAATTGCTCCTCTGAGGACTATCACGGCAAGTGCCACTTGCAAACTGGTGGCATGGCATGACCTCATATCCTTCAGAGCCTGGATCATATGCAACCCCTGCTCCTCACTTTGGGTCCCAGGGCTTTCCCTACATGCCCGGGGACCTGGGAAGTTCTTGCTTCTCCTACACTACAACCGTCTTGCAGGGGAAGAGGCACATGGGGAGCAGAAGCATCAGCCTGAGTGGGGGACAGTGCAGCGCTATGCCACAGCCTGTTCTCCAGTGGTTTTCATGGCAGAGTTACCTTCCTTATGTCACCTTTGGCTGCTGCCACGATAAAGCCTGAGAGCAGGAAATCCTCTGGCTGGAGCACACACATTAAAAACTGCATAAACTGCTGGGAGCAGACAATGGGTAGCAAACAGCACCAGACATTTTCCAGGTGATTTTTGCTTAAAGGAATATTCTGCTTTTTTTTCTTGTGGGCATTAACAAAGGCCACGGCATGTGGGTAACTTCACAAGGGTCTTCCCGTCATCTCTGAACCATTTCTCTCATGCTTTCTGCCTGGGCTTATCGGATAGACTCGTATACAAAACACACATCAAAACCTCAATCCACCAGCCTTTTACTGCAGCAGTGGGAAATAAACCCATCCCATGAACTGCCTGTATTACCACTCAGGAAAGCTGCTTAACGCGGTGACAGAATAAGAGCCCATGGAAATGCCCTCATGACCCATGGATCACCTCTTGGCTGTTTGTGCAATGCATAATGCATTGCTAAGCCAAGATCCAGGCAGCTTGTGCACGTGAAGGAGCAGGAGGTGTTCGGCCCTGCACGGTGAGCTGGGAACAGCCCCATGGGGACTCTGACTCCATCCGGCCACAGCGAGAGTGCTCACTTACGTGGGGTTGCTGCACTGGCGCTCCGCGTTTTGCACGCCAGTGCCACACGTCCGTGAGCAGCTCGCCCAGGAACTCCAGGCTCCCCAGCTGCCGTCGATGGCGTCGGGACGGAAGCCCACTGGCACGCACTCCCCATTGAAGCACCACTGCGAAGCAACACACAGAGTGAGCACAGTGAAGGGTTAGCAGCTGTACAAGGTGCTCCCTGGACACACTGGGAGCCTGGAGTGAGAAACCTCTCAGAGGGCAACCTGTCTTTGAAATACAGATACTCGCTGAGGATTCATAGCTGTGTTTGCACCCAGTTGTGAGCTGGGCAGCTTGGTGTATCCCAGGGGAGAGGTCTTCTGACCCCAGCTGTGCTCCCATAGCTCACAGGGAAAATAAGAGTGGGGATACATGCTTAGTTTAGGATTTGCTGGCAGGAACAAAGCTCCCTGGTGCCCTGGACCTCTGGGCAGCATCTGGACAGTTTGCATTTCACGCCCAAGACATTAGCTTTGCCTTTGGTTTCTACAGGAAAGCTCCAATGTAGCTTAACTAAGGAGAATGGGTGAGATGGCAGACGTTACAGGCAAATCCTCTGGAGCCCTTCAAAATCAGCAAAGCTTAGCTACTGGCACCAGCTGCTCAAACAGCCTGGACCAGGAGGGGGAGGGGAAGATGCGCTCACAAGATCTTTCTGCTGTTTAATGCTACCTGGGGCCGCTGTTCCAGACTCAACGTGCAGCTCAGAGCAGCCCTGGGGGTGCTGGCAGTAGCCTGTGAAGGATCGTGGCTCCCTGCTCCTTTGCCTTCGCAGGGCTGCAAACACCAGGAGACGAGGCCAGGCTGCTCCTAAAGCTCCTTGTTTGCTTTGCTGCTGCCCTGGCATCTCAACAGGTGGAACAAGAGCCTCCATCAGGCCTTTTCCTCTCCTTGGGACTTGGCCCAGGAGGGCAACAGCTGCCAGAAAAACCCATCTGAGAGCAGAACAGGCTCTGGCTCTTATGCATCTTAATGAGCTGCTGCTTTATGCATTTAGGTCTCATCTATCTCATTGGTCTGAGGCAATGGGGGCTTTGCCAGGGTTTGGGCTGCCTGCAGTCAGCATTCCCACTCATGCGTGGCTGGGACACGCAGGCTTTTCCTATTCCCCTTTAAAGCCAGGAGCACAACCCCCTGCATCTCTTCTCCCTTTTCCTGGCTGCGCTGACCCGTGTGCACAGAAAGATGGCACACCTGTATGTATATGTCCTTCCACCCTAGCAGAGCAGGGCAGGCAGGAGCAACACAACAGACCCCTGTGGGGCAATAAGCACAGGCTGGTTTAATTATCTCCAGTACAGGACGTATAAGCCATTCTCAAATTAAGCCGACAGGACATGTCCGCTCTGCAGCTGCTAACACCTATTCTGTGACTCGCCGCCCCGCTGCTGGCTCTGTGCCCGACAGCCCATTGCCCCTGAGGTCCTCCCAGCTGGAGCGTGAGCCAGGTGATTGCCTGGAGTTACCTTGTTCTCCCCACACTTGGTGCCGTCCACAGCCGCGTCCAGCTTCGAGTGGCACGTGTTGCCCACCGTGCACCAGAGTGTGTTGCAGACGCTCTGCAGAAAGCAAGCGGACATGGGGAGGGGTTAACGACAGCTTCACGCTCCCAGCTCCCATCAGCCCAGTTTGAAACAGCCCACTTCCTCGGACCTCACAGATCAGCAAAGACCTGACCTCAGTGGCTGTTTGGTCTGCAACCCCTGCCCCTTCCCTGTTGCCCTTTCCTCTTCCAGTTTGGACCTTGGCTTCCCCTCTCCCCTTTGCCATGGCTGCAGTGACCCCGGGCTTGAACTTCCAGGAGAATCTGCCATCGGTTTGGCTCTGTGGGCTGCTCCGGGGAGCTGAAGGCTCCACACACAAACCTCCCTTCTGATTCAGCCAAGACAACCAGCCAAGGGTCAGGGAGGATCTAGTCAGGGAACGTCTGGAGGGACTGGACGTATTTAAATCAGCAGGTCCGGACGATCTCCACCCCCGAGTGCTGAGGGAATTAGCTGAGGTCATTGCGGGACCCCGGCACGGCTGTACGAGCACTCGTGGGGCTCTGGTGTGGGGCCAGAGGAGTGGAAAAGGGCCAATGTTGTTCCCACCTTCAAAAAGGGGAGGAAGGAGGACTGGGGAACTAAAGGCCAGTTAGTCTTACCTCGATCCTGGGGAAGCTTTTTGAGAGAATTATCCTGGCGCATGTCCCTGAGGGGCCGGGGGGGAGGTCATGCTTAGGGGCAACCAACGCGGGTTCATCAGTGGCAGGTCCTGCCAGACCAACCTGGTGGCCTCTACGACCAGGTCACCAAATCCTTAGATGCACGGGGAGCAGTGGATATACACTTTCTAGATTTTCGGAAGGCCTTTGACACTGTCTCTCACCCTGTTCTCATCAAGAAACTGGGGGCTGTGGTGTCGACACCCACACAGTCAGACGTGTCGTCAACTGACGGGAGGGCCGCACCCAGAGAGTGGGGGTGGATGGGTCACATTTGACCTGGAGGGACGTGGGCAGTGGGGTCCCCCAGGCCTCAGTCCTCAGGCCCGCACTGTTCAACATCTTCATCAGTGACTTGGACGAGGGGGTAAAAAGCACCTTGTTCAAATCTGCTGATGA
>NW_017728911.1:40708946-40724713 GCF_001723895.1 Crocodylus porosus | reverse complement strand
GGCGCGACTTCGCGGTCAGGGCGGCTAGGATCTGGAACCAACTTCCAAGAGAAGTGGTGCCGGCTCCTACCCTGGGTGTCTTTAAGACACGGCTAGACAATCACCTTGCCGGGGTCATTTGACCCCAGTACTCCTTTCTGCCACGGTAGGGGGTCCGACTTGATGATCTGCTCAGGTCCCTTCCGACCCTAAAAACTATGAAACTATGAAATTATGAACCACAACATTTTGAACAACAATAGTTTATCTGGAAGGACCTGTCCCTCCATCATCTGGGTGGGGGTCTCTGTGCACAGATTTACAAAAGCAGCCCAGGAAGACCCAGCCCCTGCTTACATCCATGTCATCACAGAAGGTGGAATATTGTCCGTACTGCAGCCTGCACTGATGGCTAACGTCGTAGAGGACTCCAGGGGGGACTAAGGGGAAGTCAACCACGTCCTTGGCTGGTGGGTCATCCAGACACAGACCCCAGCCCCGACTGCAAAAGGAAACAGGCATGTCAGAATCAAACAGATGTGCATCAGCAGAGGGCAAGAAGCAAGCAGGTAAAAGAGCCTCTTCTATAATGCTGGAAGAGGTTTTAGAGGAGGAAGTCCCTCGTATCCTTGTACAAGCCCATCAGAGACTGGTGCAATCATTGTTTGCAAACATTTCTAGCAGTGACCGTTCTTCAGGGCTCTTCACATTTTACACACCTGCCTTCAACATCTGATGTTCTCAGCTCACAAATCATCAGGTGCTGCCCGAGCACACTCCAGAGCAGGGGAGGGCAATTATTTCGGGCGGAGGGCTGCTTACTGAGTTTTGGCAAACTAGTGAGGGCGGCATTTCCCTCTCCGGCACAGGGAAGCAGGAACAGCCCCACGGGCCCAGGCCAGAAGCCTCTGCTAGGCAGGGGTTTCTAGTTGTGGGAGTAGGACTGGGCAGGCCTTGCTTCTGGGTCCTGCCACCAGTTTCCTCTGGGCCCTACTGCCCCTGGCTCCTGTCATCTTTGACAGGGAGCTAGGAGCAAATAAATGTCAATTTTCAAAAATTTTTAGGGGCCCCATGGGCTGGATAGAATGGCTTGGCTGGCCGGATCTGGCCCCTGGGCCATATTTTGCCCACCCCTGCTCTAGAGCAACACATAATGTGAGGGGTGGGCTGCCTGACTTGAAGGAAAGAAAAATAGCTGGCCATTTCCCTTCTTTCCCCAAATCAGCTCTCATTTTGGAGCCCAGCTCGAGCTCAGCCCTATGGTTTTGAATGTGCCCTCATTTCCCACTGGCAAAGGCAGTTCCCAAATGTTGCCATTGGCATGGGAGATCCAAGGAGGACCCAAAATTTTGGGTTGCAAGGTCTCCAGAGGGCACCACCACCCACAGTCTTTCCCAGGTCACATCTGCAGACTCCCCAGACCTGGGGTGTGTATATGACTCAATTTAATCCATGAAGTTAGAGTCACTTATGCCAAACTGGAATAAGGCCCAAGGCACTTGGACGAGCTCCAAATAAACCTCCAGGCTTCATGGAGTATAAGACTGAGCTAGGGGGTTTGCAAGGTTTACCAGCACTTACAGTTTACCCCCAGCGCACGTCCTGTAATATCCTGCCCAGTTAGATAAGACCTACCCCAGCTAGTATCTTCACCTGGTTCCCTTTCTCCCTGTGCCATATATGAGAATATTGCACCTCTATAGCCCATTCCGGGGCATGAGACACCATCATCTGAAACACAGCCAAGGAGTTTTTCCCATTCCCAGCTGAATCATCTCTGCCATGAAACATCGACTTGAGAAGTAAAACTGGCTCATGTGTGGGTCTCAGCCAGTCTAACTGGATGAGACCTCCAGCCGGCACCCAGGCACATCATCCCTATGCTGAGCTGAGCAAGACCCCAGGGGAGAGTGACAGTGTCTCATGCTGTCTTCACTTGCCCGAGGGAAAAAGTCTGTTATCAAACTAGATGTCCCGGTGAGAGTTGGTCAGGTTTTCTATCACAGCGGGATAAATCAAGGAGAGCATCTGAACCTCAGGCCCCATCCTTATGCCTAGAAGGGCCCCACACTTGTCCCCTCTACTCTGTTCACCAGACCTGCTCCTTTAGACTTTATCAGGAGACAGAACTAACTATGAAACGATAAGAACTGATGCCCTCAGTCTGCCCTGTAAATTTTTTCCCTGCAAGAATGTATTGAAGGACAGGGCTCTTGACTTGATTCCTCTTCAGAGGAGACACGTTTTAACCTGGTTGCATTATGTCTTTGCACTCAATGCTGCTGAAGCAGTCGGTCACACCTTATTTGAAAGCTCTCACACGTCCTTTCACAGCATCTGATGAAGAGGACTTCAGCTCAGAAAAACTCAAGCTCACACACACACACACGCACGCGCACACACACACACACTTCGGTCAGTTTATAAGGTGCAAATTGATTCCTTAACTCATGAAATCAAGGGGCCTCTATGCAGCCAAACAATGTGTTTGTTAGGAGAAGCAAACCATGGATCTTCTCCTGAGATGCCCTGTAGCACTGCAACACACCCCACAAGATCTGGCAACACCAATGCCAGAACCAGTGGCCTGTGCAGGATATTGGGAGCTGACCGTATAGAAAGGCTAGACTGGAGACATGACAAAGAAGAGTCCTTAACTCAGGAAACCCAGCCCCATCCCAGTCACTGAGCGGTATCGCTTCTGGCCTCTTTCACGGGAAGGTTTCTGAGAAGAGTCATTGCAGTGTGCTGGCTGCTCTAAGTCAGTGAAGAGGTAAAAGCTCGCAGGCTCCTTCTTATCCCCGCTCTGACCAGAGCAAGGGCTGGTGTCAAGAGCTGCAGAATCATTTCAGCTACAGCCGTGGTCTTTCATCTTTCCTGGACGCAGAGCAACAATATTGAGCAAGTACCACACTGCTGGCAGCATCGGAGTTTGCTCTTCCTGCTCACCTGCAGGAACCTGTGTGGTTAGAAAGCAAATTTTCCTAAGGATGAAAGGAACATTGTAGGATCTCACAAGCTTCCTCTGTAGCAGGTTTGTGGCCCTCCACCTGGGATCTCTTGAGCACAACCTTTTACAGAAGCAGGCTGTTGGTTGCTGTGGTCCCTCTGCTTTCCCTGTGGCAGGTTTGAGTGTGATGTCTAGGTGGTGTCAGGGTTGACAGCAGTCTTACATAGAGTTTAGAAGATGATGGATGTGTCTGGGATGGTTTGGACAGAGCTGAGCCTGTGTCAGGCAGGGGGTGGGATAGACGTGACCTCTGGAGCTCCCTTCCTGCCCTGCTTCTCAGTGATCTTCACTAGGGGCTTTGCCATGGCTATCCCAGCACAGCTGCAGCAGAAGGGGCTCAGTGATGGAGATAAACCCTCCGGCTCATGGCACATCAAGTATATCACAGATGTGAGTATGTGGAAGAAGTCGTATCCTGCGGTGTTCCCGTCAGTCCAAGGCATCAGTGTTTATGTTCTCCTTGTTTAAAGCAAATTAAGGAAGTCCAGCTGTGGAGCTGGTGAGGATACTCGTGCATGTCGGAGACCAGTCATAACAGCTGCACATCAAGTTGTGACAGTGTTTATGTCCGCACAACAGCCAGATATAGACAAAAGCAGCAGCGGTTTGATGAGACGCAGGGAAAAAACCCAAACAGGTTTCAAAGCAGCCCAGCAGGAGGGGGCATGAGCAAAATATTTTGAAGCCAATGTTTACAGGCCTTCCACAGAAATCCCGATGGATGTTTATGTTAGAATGGATTTTAATTCCAGCGAGAAGACGAAAAGTCAGAGATAAAAAAAGAGGTAAATAAAATGATCACAGCTGGTTTTTCCTCCTGCCTTGTGCTTTCATGGTATTGGGAGAGTGATGTAGTCAGATGCATCGGGGTCCTCACTTGGCAACAAATGCAAGTGGGGAGGCAGTTTAAGCATCATGGTGCAGTCTTCTCGGGCAGAGACTCCCAGACCGCTGGTCCTATGGCCTTTCCAAGCATATTCATAGAAGCTTAGAAAATGAGGGTTGGAGGGGACCTCAGGAGGTCGCATCTAGTCCAAACCCCTGCTCCAAGCATCATCCCAGCCCAGGCTTTGTCTACCCAGGTCTTAAACACCTCCAAGGATGGAGATGCCACCACTACACTGGGTAACCCATTCCAGTGCTTCACCACCCTCCTCGTGAGAAAGCTTTTCCTAATATCCAACCTCAACTTCCCTTGCTGCAGCTTGAGCCCATTGCTCCTTGTCCTGTCATCTGCCCCCACTGAGACCAGCCCAGCTCCATCCTCTCTGCAACCTCCTGCAGGGAGGTGAAGGCTGCTATTTAATCCCCCCTTGGTCTTCTCTTCTGCAGACTAAATCAGCCCAGTTCCCTCAGCCTCTCCTCACCAGTCATGTCCCCCAGCCCCACAACCAGTTTCATTGCCCTCCACTGGACTTTCTCCAGTGTGTCCACATCCTTTCTGTAGTACGGGGCCAAAAACTGGACACAGGACTTCAGAATCAGCCTCACCTAGTGCAAGACTACTATTTGTTTCCAGCTCCTAGATGGCACAGAAACACCCAGAACTTCACTCCATCCCTTCCTAGGGTTGTCCTATGTGTTGGTTTTACCCACCTTAGGCTCACTACTGAGCTGCAAATGGGCCCAGTGAGAGAAGGCATGGGGTAAACGAGCAGTACAAAAGCCATTCCAGTACCAAGACTCTGCAGAACAGATGTGAGGCTGTTTGATTCCCACTCCAAGTGCCCCACGTGCACCAGAGCGCTCTCAAGTGAGTGTCTCACATGCGTGTGGTCCCTGCTGGGATCAGAATCGGCTGTTCCAGGAAGCCATGCTAACACCTAATCACTTGCCTTGCTTGTTAAAGATATCACAGCTTAGTCAGATGGAGGAAATCTGAAGCGTCCTGACTCTTGGAGGATAAAGCACATGGGAACAGAGCAGCCAGCTGAAACCCAGGTTCCTCCTGCTGGTCCTTTTCACAAGACCTCCCCCAGAAACTGTTGCCCTTGACCTGGAGCTAACTGCCCATGCTGGGAGTGTGGATGCTCATGGAAAGGCCAAGGGCAGAGCAGCCATCTATCAGCCTTTTTCATTCAAACACAATTCTTCTAAGCTTAGCCCATGAAGAAGGAGGCTCTGCACAAAGTCTCTGGGTGAGTTTTTAGATGTGTCACATGCAAAATACTTACGGGAAACATCATGTCACATTGCGGGACACAAAAAGACACGAAAAATAGATTGACTGGGAAAAAAACCAAACACGCACGTATAAAAGCCGCCAGGGACAGCTTAGACTTGGTTCCTGAAAGCCATGCTAATTGACTGAATATGAGGGTAATGTGCCCACATAACAATGTTACGGGGTCTTACAAGATGGGGCTACGTTTGAAAAGAAAACATGACAACATGGCACCAGGGGCTCTCGGGTTCTCCAAAGCATAACAGAATAGAGCAATAGCCAGGAGATCCTCTTTCACATCCTGACATTGCTTCTAACCCTGTTTTGCTTAGGAAATCGGGAACACCTTCCTTCCCTCCCCAAAAGGAAAATATGGAGCAAAGGATCCTTTCTGGGGTGAGAGGGGCCATCAGCCTGCTTACCCCCACTTTGGCTCTATGGATAGTTCCTTGTTTCGCGGCAAGATGGTTCTGTCTGCAATACTGTTGCTGGCATCTTGTCTGGTCACACAATCCTCTGTAGCCTTGTGGTTTGAAACCAGATCCTTGGATTGCAATAGTACAACAGACATGCATATAGCAAGAGACTGGTGAGAATCAACCTCAAACCTCCTCATAACCTCATTATCCAAGTCCGAATAGGAGCCACAGCGAGCTCCTGCAGGAGCAGTCATAAACCTGCAACCTCTTATTGCTTCATAATCCACGTCTGTTCACAATGCCCTTGACTCCCACCACTGTGCTCATTCACAGGCAGCAACAGCTTTCCTCCCACCACTTGCTTAATGTAGCCTTGTGCTTTTGTTTGAAAATGAATTACAAGTGAATGCCGCTGCTGGGGCCCAAAGGTCCAAGCGACGCCCTGAAGCAACGCAAGATGCACTGCAGTTACCAGGAAAAGCCTGGGCTGACTTGTAGCCATAAAATGAAGTCATGACCTCAGTTTCCCCACTTAAGGTAAAGGGTCTCGTGAATAAGCATGGCTAGAAAGAGACATTCTTGGACTTCATGCGTCTTTCTGACCCTGTAAAGGTCTCTGTGAGTAGTCCTCAATGACCTACTAATGCAGATAAAACAGACTATCAGCCACCAGACCTATCAACCTGCTTTATTTGCAGCTACAGACTCTGAACCATGAGAGGTGTAGCTTCTAGCTGCTCTGGGGTTGCTCCTACTGGAGGGGTGCATTTCTGCGGCTAGGTCCATACACACCCAGTTGCTATTTCTTAGTCTGCGCATATTCCTCACATCTTATGTTTCTTCTCTCTTTGAACCATCCCGGTCTTCTCCAGGGATAAGCACAGTTACTGAGAGCAGTCTGACACACAACAACAATGCTGGAGGCTAGGAAAAGGCATGGCGGTGCAAGAGCATGGTAGCAGGCTATATGTGCACACGTCATGCCTCAACCATCTTGAGCTGCCTTTATCATTACCAGATGCTGGTGTTGTATTGCCAAACAGACTGCTGACAGGGGAAAGTGTCTCTGCTTTCACTTTAAGACAATGATGCCCAATCTTTTGACCCTGCAGGGCCAAATCCATGGGCTGGATCCCTTGTGGGGTTGGCATGATGTGGTGGGCTCCATGCACCTGGATCTGGCCCCATAACACTTCAGCCTGGTCCAGCAGACACTCTGGTTTCAGTCTGTAAGTGGATTGAGTCAGTTCAGCATGACAGAAACAGGGTTTCGGGTAACCTGCAATGAGCCACTTTGACACCGAACGCAGTGTCCCCTCAGGGCTTTACCTAGATCAACCTGGAACCTGGTTTAGGTTAAATCGGCTCAACTCTCTTGTGCTCTGCGGGGCTCCGGTCAGACACAAGCCCTCCCCGCACAGAAGGATGGCAGGATGTGTCCCCGACCCTTGCCGGCTGCATGCTTTCGGAGGGGGCCGCAGGGGCAAATGCCTGCAGAAGTTCCCGAAAGGGCAACGCGTCTCCCCTCCATTGTACCATGCTGCCTGGGCCTCCCAGACGCATCCAGCCCAGGGGGAACGCGACCACTTAAAACTGCATATATCTTTTTCCATAAGCAGCTTTCCCAGCAGGACAGCTGCCAAGTATGTTGCTTTTAACAGGCTGTTGGGCTGAAATCTACTGTTTCCTTCCAGCAACCTGCTTCTGAGTCTAATTATAGCCAGGACCCCCTGGGGTCTACACTGTACTTCTAGTTGGGATGTCTGGCAATCGAGCCGGGTTGAACTGGCACAAAATAAAGAGCCGATCACGTGACTGGTGGGAATATTAGATTCCCACTGAGAGTTTATCTCCATTTCAGGCTTCAGCAAAGTTGCTGCCTGGCAGCTCCAGCGTGGGTTTATTGACTCACGTAAGGGGTAACTTCAAAAGGGCCCTGCAGACCCAGGGAAACAATGCGCTCTTTGCAGTGCGCGGCCAAGCTGTAAGAACCGGACACTCGCAGCATCACCGCACCGCTGCTCTCACTGTCTGATAGGAAACTTCAACCGCAAGAACAAGGAGGGAAAAATAAACCCCCTGCTCTTTGATCTCTCCCAGGCATTGGTTAGCGAGTGAGATGTGCCAGGCATTTAGGAGAGAAGAAGTTAGCTTTGCTGCTTGCTTTAGCAACAGCACGTCCAACAATGACTTCTCTTCTGTTTCAGTGCCACATTGTGCAATGCTCTCTATGCTCCCAGCTCCAAGCTGGCCTCCGAGCTTGTGTGTACACCAGGCTGGGCCATTAGAAGATGGCTTGGCTTTCACTTGGGTATTCTCCTGGCCAGGGCTAGATGGCTGGTTGCTCACGTCTCATTTGTAAAACACGATGGCTTACGTTTGCAAAATTTGCAAACCACCTTTGTTTGGGCAAAGGATGGGGTTGGGAACTCCTGGGGCTGGCTAGGAAACCTGGCCCCTAACGTCTTTCGTGGTTTTGCATCCACATCCTGCCTGCTGTTTGCTATCACAGCTGGGCCAGCAGCCTGGCTCAGCGCAGGTCCAGGACTAGGCTGCCCTCTCACAACCAGGGTTCAAGCTACCAGTGGACAGCTTGGAGCTGGGATTCACACTGTCAGAGGTGGGGCTGTCAATGCACAGGTGATCACCGGGGCCAAGGATGCATAGAGACAAGGAAATTGTGTTCAGTCACCTTACTGACAGCCCTGCACGGTGAGCCTTGATGCTGAGCAGAAGCAGTAAATCTGCATCCAGATGCCTGCAGTAAGCAGAGGCAGAGCGAGCCCTTGCTCTTCAAGCTCTGTTTTCGATGCTGTGAGCACCTTCCCTGACACCCAGCCCAGACCCTTTGGTGGTCACAGTGCCAGATACTCACAGCAAGAAATAAGGCTGGCACCCCAAAGAGCCTAACCTCACTGTGATTTGAACCTCCAGCCCCAGGACCTGAACCCAGGACAGTCTCCACCGATGATCTCATTCACCGTTTCTCCCAGCCGCAGGATGGGTTCTGTTGACTTCAAGAGATGCGTCTTAACAAAATTATTCCCTTGCCATTAAAACAAAACTAGTCCCTACCAAGGAGGAGGCAGTGCTTCTGCTGGGTTCACCCGACTTGGTGTCTGAGACCCGGCCCAGCTGAGTGCCGCGGACCCCCTCGCAGGCCCCAGCCGCTCAGCCCTGCACAGAGTCAGGCCCAAGGGCTCCAGAGCCAGTTACCCAACTCCTCAGCTGCAGCAGCAGATTATTCTCAGATGCTGTCGCGGGTGCCGTGGAGCTCCCCCTCTTTCCTGAACAGACTGACACTGCAGTTTTCAAGGCAAAGGTTGTTCCAAGCCCATCCAGCAACCCCAAGCCATCAGGGTCTCATTTCTTGGTTCACTCCTTCTTGCTCTCCTGCCAAGCAGTTATTATAATATACTCATGTCTGGGCTCACACCAGGCTTTTCCCTTGCCAGAGGGATGTCACACACAATGAAATACTCCTGATGAAGTGTTTTCTCCCTTTGAAAGCAGAGCTGCCACTGTGGGTGCTGGAGTGGGGAGAGTAGAAAGGCAGCAAAACAGCTGGAAAGGCATCCAGATGGTCCTTCTCTTCCTTGCCACACTTAAAGGGAGTTCAAGGTTATGGTGATCAGCAAATTCCTATCTGGAAAGTGAAAGGGGAAATGACAGGGCTAGGCCAGGTCCTCAGCTGGTGATAGTCAGTAGCTCCACACCATGAGATGGATAGCTCTAGACCAGTTGCACCACTCAGGGGTCAAACCCATCTGAGCTGGGGGGGACCACTGGTGTAGCCAGGCCTTGGGCAGGGCTCACACTTGGGTCTTCTGCAGGGCTGCCCAGTTCCCAGCAGCGCTGCTAAGAGCTGGCAGCTGATGGCATGCAGCTGTGGCTCCAGTCCCAGCTCCCTGGGGGCGTTCTCCTTCATTGCTCATTTTCCTGGAGTTACAAGGATAAGGTCCTAGATAGGCAAGGCATGGAGCGATGGAGGCAAAAAGGGGCAGGGAGTGAGACGTCCCTTTTCCTCCAGCACGCCAACCGCAATGAGGGTAGAGCCCCAGGAAGCAGCCACTGCAGCCTAGTGCATCCCCGGCCTGGGAGCTGCGGGCACACTGGAGGAGGAGTATGACTTGGGGAGGGGGTCATGACATCCCTCTGGGGCTGCTGCCTGGGTAGCACAGCCAGGCACTGCTGGGCTGGACTCTAAGTGATGACCAGGGATCCTGTTTTTCTCTGATTTTCAAAAATCCCCAATTTTCGGCTTAAAAAAGGTAACCCCAAATCCACATTTTTCCATGATTACAATGAAACACCACTATATATCTATCTATATATTAGTGGCCTTTCATTTAAATCATGGAAAAATGTGGTTTTTGGGTTACTTTTTTAACCAAAAATAGGGGATTTTTTTTAAATCAGAGAATCCCTAGTGATGACTTAGCCAGAGCAAGCAATCACTGTGTCTTTGTGCCTTTGGAAAGCTGCCCCTGTGCAATGAGGTGCCATGTGTTCAATGAGCAATCATAGAATCATAGAAAATGAGGGTGGGAAGGGGCCTCAGGAGGTCCCATCTAGTCCAACCCCCTGCTCCAAGCAGGACCAGCCCCGACTACATCATCCCAGCCAAGGTTTTGCCAAGCTGGGTCTTCAAAGCCTCCAAAGTTGGAGATCCCGCCTTCCCTCCAGCTAATCTGTTCCAGTGCTTTACCACCCTCCTAGTGAGAGTTTTTCCTAATATCCAATCTCAACCTCCCTTGCTGCAGCTTGAGCCCATTGCTCCTTGTCCTGCCATCTGCCCCCATGGAGAACAGCCCAGCTCCACCCTCTTTGCAACCCTGCTGCAGGGAGATGAAGGCTGCTATTCAATCCTATTAAATCTCAGTGAACCCCTGTGACCTGAAAACTGCTCTCATACTCATGACAAGCAAAGCAGCATCTCTAGGGCCCCTGTCTGCTGCAGCAGTGGGAGGCTCCATCTTTGCCACAGCCGCAGATGTGCTGCCCTTTTTGACTACCCAGACTTCAAGGCAAAGAGAAAACCGCTGGGGTGGATATGAGGTGTCCAGGCTGAGAACAACAGCCTCCTGCATCCATTCCACACCATGGCCAGTATGCGTCTGTGGAGTAGGATACAGGGTGTTTCCCTGCGACATAAGGATGTGTGATGCAGAAAGTTTCCTTCAAATCCAAGGTGCATTGGCAAGTTGGGTTAATACTCCATGAGGTAATGAAATGCACACAAAAAGGCAATCAAAGCCTTGCACGGCTCATCACCCGGCCAGTGAGTTCAGAGCAGCCAGCCAGAGGCAGCCGATGCTTGCTGGTTGGGGTAGGAACGAGGACAGAAGGCTGCACCTGATAAAGGAAATCCACGTCTTTGATATTGTGCTCCCCTTTCAGCCAGGGAAGGAATAACCCTGGTCCTGGTGCCATCCATGGCAAAACACCCAGCAACTTCACCCAAGCCAGGATTTCACTCTCTGCGTTTGGTCCAGCCTCCCCGCCTCGATCCAGAGCGCAGCCAGACATACGAACACATTAACATTCCCAGGGCACCTCAGCCAGCGTGATACTGGACTCCAGTGGGTGCTGCTTTCTGCATCTCTCGCTCCAAGACCAGCACCTCAGAAGATTTTGGGGTGTGCAACATTTATTCTGCTTGTCTCTACGCTGCTCTCTGTACCATCCTGTGCACTGAGAGCTGGGCAAGCCCACGGGAATGCATGGGTTGTGGTGCTTGTAATAGGACAACCTGTCCCATGAAGAGGAAACAGTCAGTCCTGTTCAGAGAGCCCAGCTGCAGGGCATTTGGATACCGAGAGAGCTTAAAACCTGGTTGGAGAGAGTGGAAGAGGAAGGCAAGCTGTGGGCTGAGGAGCCAGGCTATTGTACTGGGAAGGGGTTCCCCTCCCTGAGTCCAGGGCAGGACAGCAGGATTTTATTTTGCTTTTGTTGGTTTTAAAGCTGCTGTTTGATTCGGGAGGCTGCTCTAGAATACCAGACGCAGCTGCTCCCCATTGCACCAGCCATGACCATGACCTTCCAGTCCCTAGGAGACCTGTGCTGCATTGTGCTCACACGCCCAGGATCTTCCAATTAAACCTGCTGCTGCCAGGAGTCAGGGCCTTCCTTCCAGCACAGGCAGAAGGAGCCAGCTTTTGCTCCCTTTAGCCAAGCACTTGCCGTTCCCTTTTCCAAGCCCCTAAAATGCAGCAAAATGAAAACCTCAGCTGCACCCCAAGAACGACAACCACACGAAACCAAATGATGAAGCACGTGTCACAGAAGGGCCCACGTCCTCAATGCAGTAAGGGTCACTATGCATGGGTCAGGGTGAAGCCCTTCTCTAGCACAGTTTCCGCCCAACAGATCCTACCCAAGCAAAAATGATCCTATTTCCCCATTTTGATTCTACACAAGTGCTTGGCCTTCCTTTGCTCTCAAATCCTTGCTGAGACAGCCAAGCCAGCCCACCCTCACCCCTGGGGCAGCCGGCAAGAAGAAATTAGGCGCACAGTGTTTTCAGGGACACCCTCGGGCACCCAGATCTCCCGCCCACGTCAGCCATAACATAAGGTCATGGCATTAGCACAGATGTGGAAGGAAGCTTGAAGGAGAGAGAGAGGGTATGGACTTACTCAAGGAACCGTGTGATGTATTCCCTGCTGCAGCGCGACCAGGTGAGTGGAGAGGTGTCATACAGGAGCTGTGGAGACATGACGAAAGGTCTTTTCCCAACTGGCTCACAGTCATTGCCGCTTCCATCATGCTGAATCCCAAAACTGTGTAAGAGCACAGTCCCACAAAGGAGAGGTGAGCCGTACGCCTGCTGCAGCCACCCCTAGCAGATGTACCACCACCCCCAGCCCCGTAATGCTGCGCAGCAGTTCGGGAGACCCCTCGGGCTAAGCTGCTGCTTTGTGAGCTTGAATGCAGCTGGAGCTGATGCCTTGGGCAGTGTAGCTTATGCAGGAGGGCTGAAGACCTGAGTTCAGCCCCTGACCCACTCCCCACAGGGAAGCTGACTTCTCTGCTTCCCCATGCAGACTCACTGGAGACAGGAAGCTTGGGGACACCCCCTCTCACTGGGGGCAGGGTTGGGACCTCTATGCGGTACCGTGATACGGGTGACTAGTCCGTGGTCAGTGCATGGAGGGCAGCGGGCCCCTGGGGGATGTGACAGCCTCCTCCTAGTGCACTTTGCACCAACTTCACCCACATTTCAGGGTGGAGCAGAGTGCTGGGGCAGAGGCTGAGCTATGTCGTGTGTTTGCAGGAAGGAGCCCTGCAGAGCACTGGCTGTGAGTGGTGCTGAGGGACTAGGTTACTAATCAACGTAGCCTCTTCTGCTAGAAAAATCTCTGCGAACAGCTCAGTTTTGGTTGTAATTTAAAATTTGGCAGATTGACTGTGGTGTCTTTAACTCCAAGGTTTTTTTTGCAAAGAGTCCTGATACTCTCTAGAGCGGAGTTGTCTGGTTACGATTCGGTTGGTCAGACAGTGTCACTTCTGTCCCTGGCCTGGGCAGGCCTACTGTGTCCTGGAGAGTGCATTCAGCCCTCCAGCTCACTTTCTGTGAACAGTAGTGCCAGTGGAGCGCACTTGATCCCACAAAGTCAACGCAAGCAGGGCCTGAGCCCAGCCGATGGGAAGTCACATATAAGTTTGAGATGATGCTGCCTCACCAGTACTTTTTACCCAGCACTGCCTGGGTCCTGTAGCAAGAAGCCAGGTCAATAGTGGCAAGGCTGCAAGCACCCAAACAAAGCAGGGTCCCAAGGGCTGGCATGCGCTTAAAGGTGGCTGTCTGAGTGACTGTCCAGCCTCCATGGACACAAGAGAGGCCACAGTAACATATCAGGCATCCACCAAGTGATTTAGGAGCCTGAGTTTTTTAGCTACTGTTGCAAATTGTGCCCACAAACAGGAAGTTATTAGCACCAAGATCTGCTTGTGATGATATCAAGAGCAGGGAAGAGGACGGCTCCATTGTACTCTATGTCCCATGGACACAGAGGCTTGCTTCTCCCCTCAGTTATGCTAGTATAAATCAGGAGGATTTCCACTGGATTCAGTTGAATTACTCTGGCCCCCATCCTAGACAAGTGGATCAGACTGGGGCCTGGAGTGGAAGCTTGTCTGGCTAAGCCTGACTGCCTGGGCGGCACAGTGGAAGTCAGAGGCAATTTCCACCTTGCTCGCTACAAATAAATCTTTGCCTCATAGATTTCATAGACATTAGGGCTGTAAGGGACCTCAGAAGATCATCTAGTCCAGACCCCTGTGTCAAGCAATTGAGAGTTCATGAGCCAGCTGGAGTGGGCAGAGTCACTATCTGACTCCTTCTCCCTACCTGTGGTTCATTGCTTGCTTTCCCAAATGCACAGACTCCTGGCTTAGCCTAGCCCTGATTGCTGCTTTCTCTCTCATAGAAATGCCTGTGCTCAGAGGCATGTATATTAGCTCCTTTTGGGTGCATCTACATGTTCATTAATGCACTTTTGCCGATCCACATTGAATTTAGTACCTCCATTGTGAGGTACAAGAAAAAGGTGCATTAGCAAAAGTGCACTTTTTGTGATGCTTTAATAAGCATTAAAATAGGCTAATGCGCATTAAAACACATGTGTAGACATGTCCAATGTGTACCAAGAAGGGACTCTGCAGGGTCTTGTTCCAAAGGGGAACACAGAAGATGAACTTCAAAAAGCAAGACCAGGAGCTTAAGCTGAGTTTCTGAAGCCAACATTTAATTCAGGAGATCAGTGAAACAAAAGTTTAATGCAACTTGTCAGTGTATTGTGAGATGGCACTTTTCTTAAGGAACATTTCCATTCAAAAAAATGATGAAGAGTTTTATAATAGGCCTCCTTACTACAAACCCAAGTCAGGAAGAGATTGTGAGAATACTATTTTCATTAAGTGTCAGAAAATGTATCCTTAACCAAAGCCAGGCAAGTAGAACATACAAATGTTGCAAGGAACACTTAAAAACATGTGATGTTTTCCCAGACCTATGCTATTTAAAAGAGCTTTCCAAAGGTCAATTGTACTAAACCCACAGTGAAGTTCAGGAGGACTAACTCTATTTAATTTAATGGAATCTATTTAAACTGAAATCATTTCTAGGCATCTGTATTCATTTAAATAATTCACCCTCCTTATTCAAAGCCTAGCTTGAACTGGGCCTGTTCATTTCCAGTGCCCATTCAGCTTCTGCAGAAATCAGTGCCACTGAGTAGAAATGGACTCTTGGGAACACATGGTTGTTTTTTAAACTTTGGTACTAAGAAAGTCATAACAACTGCATGCCTTGAACAAAATTTGCAGGGCAAAATTAGATGTAGCTCCCATTGACTTTGGCTTTTTCCCCATGCCCAGTCCCACTTGCCCTTCTTAAAGCTGTGCAGTGCATCTTTCCCTGCCAGAGGTCCCAAAACAGACTAAAGTAGCCCACCATACCTGTGTCCAAGTTCGTGTGCCACAGTGAAAGCCAAGGGCAGGCCTGTATCCTCATTGATATTGCAGCTTCGGTGGGGCTGGCACATTCCTGACACATGAGACAGACCCAGAGTCTCACACGGCCGGTTCATGGCTGCACAGATGTCTTTCCTTTTACATCCAGGAATGACAGACAAACACACACACACATGCACACATACACACAGCAGATAGGTGGTTTAAATACACTGTCCTCCAAAGTAGGAAAGTTAACTGAGAGTTGAGACGATGGATTTGTCTGGGGTGGTTTGGACAGGCAGGGGTTGGACTAGGAGGTCCCATCCAGCCCCATGACTCTAGGAGTCCATGAAAATAGAACTGAGCAAAACAAGGCTCTGCACATTATGAAGCTGGGCCAGCCACCAGATCACAAGGGAGAGCCTAACCAGTGGAAACCACATGGGATTTGCATTACGGAGGAAGGAGTGAAGCTCTCTGCACACAAGAGGGGCTCTGTTTCAGCTCAGCAGAGTGGAAACCCCTTGCTGCATAGAGGCTGCATGCAACAGGGACGCTCTATCCAGCAGCTCCCGGGGTGCTCGCATTCCCTGGTGCGACATGACATAACATTGGCCCAGCTGTCACACGTACGGAAACAGTGCAAACGCATTGTCACTAGCTAAACAGTGGCAAAGAACAGCTATAGTTTCATAGTTTCTAGGGTCGGAAGGGACCTGAGCAGATCATCTAGTCT
>NW_017728911.1:40692934-40708846 GCF_001723895.1 Crocodylus porosus | reverse complement strand
CAATGACCTCGGCCAGTTCCTTTAGAACTCTAGGGTGGAGATCATCCGGGCCGGCTGACTTGAATATGTCCAACCCCCTATGTCCAGAGGACAGATTTTTTCTATTTAATCTCCTAGTGGCCCAGCTAATGAAAGAGCCTGATTAATTAAAAATCCGCAGTCTACATTAGTTCCATCTTCTAAATACAGCTGAGGCTGGAAATAATTAAACAATGAGTGGGCAGCGCATGTCTCAGGGGATTACTACAGCCCTAGGTGTGCTGCCATTGAAGCAGAGCCACTTCAGCCACCCAGGAAGAACAGTAACACCCCGGGAGTGCACAGCTGAGAGCACCTGATTTCTGTTACCAAGCCAATGCCCTGGAGAAGAGGAGGGTGTTGGAGGAGATGCCATGCCTAGGAGTTTACTGGGCATTATTGCAGTGGCTTGACTACTGCCAGTGACCGGAGTGCAGTGGCTCAAAGCCATTGGACTGACTGCCTCGGCTGGGAGTTTCAAAGTCACCAAAAGGAATTTAGTGGCCCAAACCCTTGCAGCTTTGCTAGGAGTGAGGCCCCTTCCCTGAGGCCCCTTTGCAGATCCCCACCTTTGTTCTTAAGGAAAAATAACAAGTGCAGCACAAAGACAAGTGCAAAGTGCTGCACCTGGGCAAAATGACCCACCAACACATCTCCAGGCTGGGGGATGACCTTCGCAGCAGCACAGCAGCAGAAAGGGATCTTGGAGTCATAGTGGACTCTGAGATGAACATGAGTTGTCAATGTGACAGAGTGATCAGCAAGGCTAACCGCACTTTATCATGCATTAGAAGATGCATGACAAACAGGTCCAGGGAGGCGATACTTCCTCTCTATGCGGCAGTGGTCAGACTGCAGCTGGAGTACTGTGTCCAGTTTTGGGCCCCGCACTTCAAGACGGATGCGGAGAATCTCGAGAGGGTTCAGAGGAGGCCACTCGTCTGGTCAGGGGCCTGGAGGCAAGGCCTTACGAGGATAGACTGAGGGACCTGGGTCTCTTCAGCCTCTGCAAGAGAAGGCTGAGAGGTGATCTTGTGGCTGCCTACAAATTCGTCGTGGGGGGCAGTAGGGAGTAGGAGATGCTCTGTTTACTAGGGCACCCCCTGGAGTAACTAGGAACAAAGGCCACAAATTGATGGAGAGCAGATTTAGGTTGGACATTAGAAGGAACTTCTTCATGGTAAGGGTTGCCAGAAACTGGAACGGGCTCCAAGGGAGGTGGTGCTCTCCCCTACCCCGGGGGTCTTCAAGAGGAAACTGGACAAGCACCTGGCTGGGTTGTCTTACCCCACTGCTCTTTTCTGCCCAGGGCAGGGGGTCAGACTCGATGACCTACTGAGGTCCCTTCTGACCCAAACATCTCTGAATCTATGAAAGTGAGCATCCTTTCAAGATGGGGCTATCCTGCAGGGTTGGCATTGGGGCTGTGCCGAAACCTGGCACCTGGACACCGTAACACTTGAGTAAATACGGACCTGAGCTCTGAGGCCAGCTCCAGGTATTAATGAGCTTGCCCCAAACCATCATGGTGCATTTTCCAGCTGCCCCAGAGCTGTCCACACAAGACCCAACAAAGGAAAATGCATGGCAAATAGCCCCGCAGGGGACCTAGCAAGTGCCCTGTCCCCTGCCTTTTCCAGCACCTCTCTGGCTCAGCAGAGAAGGGGCCCAAGTGCCACACACCTTGTGAGCAGGACGGCCACGTCGTGATGCTGCGGGTGGGAGTCTCCTTTCACATTGATGCTTTTCTGCCACTTGCAAAAGCTTCTCAGGGTGTTGTCGGCGTGGTGGGTGATTTTCAGCTCCTCCTGCCAACAGCAACAAACACGAGGCTGCTGTCAGACTGTCACCCCTTTTGTCACTTGTAGGAGTGCTGGGGCCAGATTCTGCTCTCCATCACACCAGGGTACGATCAAGAACAACCCCTCTTCCCCTTGTCTAAATTACTCCAGATTCACACTGCACAGTTGGGGCCAGATCTGGCATCTTTTCTGCTTCCACTGGATCTGGGATCAGACTGCAGCATTGAATAGTTTAATAATGCAAGTTAAAGTGATGGTGGGAAAACTGTTTTGCTCAGGCTGATGAACCCATGACCAGGACACAGCTGGGCGAACCAGATCAATCAGCTGAGCAGCTTCAGCTTAGCAGAGAATGAGAACTGCAGCTGGGGGACACAAACAACCAGACAGTCACATTCGCGTGCCACTGCTTCTTGCTAGGTTGGTCCCGGGAGACCTACCCCGTGCTGGAAACCAGAGTCAGAAGAGAAGAACATCTTCTGGCTCCACCCTGATTCCCAGCCGCAGCAGGGCCATTGCTGCTCCTTTTAAAGGAAATGCTGCCAAGAGTCAAACCACATGTCCAGATGCCAGTAGCAATGAGGTAGTTACCATTGGCTGCTGGATGGGGCAGGCATGGGTTGCATTTTGCTGGGAAACCTCTATGAATGACTGAACCAACAGCTCCTAATCACAACGGGGACCAGATTCTTCCATTTCTCTGCTTGTGGATGTCCCTCTGCCTTTAAGTAGTTCACCCGTGCAGCAGCCACGGTCAAGCAATCAGAGCTCTGATGTCTGGGCTGAATCAGTGCACGTTCTTTCAGGCTACTGAAATCATAGACTCATAGAAAATGAGGGTGTGAAGGGAGCTCAGGAGGTCACATCTAGTCCACCCCCCTGCTCCAAGCAGGACCAGCCCCAACTACATCATCCCAGCCAAGGCTTGGTCTACCCAGGTCTTAAACACTTCCATGGATGGAGAGTCTGCAACCTCTCAGAAACACTGGAACAGGTTATAGGTTCCAGTGCTTTACTACCCTCCTAGTGAGAGAGTTTTTCCTAAAATCTAACCTCAACTTGCCTTGCTGCAGCTGGAGCCCATTGCTCCTTGTCTTGTCATCTGCCCCCACTGAGACCAGCCCAGCTCCTTCCTCTTTGCAGCCCCCCTGCAGGGAGATGAAGGCTGCTAGTCAATCCCCCTCGGTCTTCTCTTCTGCAGACTAAATCAGCCCAGTTCCCTCAGCCTCTCCTCACCAGTCCTGTCCCCCAACCATTTTTGTTGCCCTCCACTGGACTCTCTCCAATGTGTCCAAACGAAGGGAAAGGGATAATGCCTGGTCGTGAGCGACCAGCTCACAATCTCCCATAGGGAAAAGAAGTCAAAACACCCAGGCACAAAAAGACCAGAAATGTCAATCGCTCTGTTTTCTTTTTACCTCGTCATCTTCCAGCAGGATTAGCCGCACAATGGCAATGTTGATAGGGTTTCCGATGCTGGCATCGTGGAATATACCTGCCACCTGCAAAACACCAAGCACACAAGGGCTCAGAGGCAGCAGTCGCCCTGCTGCAGTATTTCAGGGAAGTGCATCCGGGAGAGAACTGGGGTCCAGAAGGACAGTGCCGAGCATTGCCGGCTCCAAATCAGAAGTTCCTCAAAATTAAGGATGAGATTGATTCCTGGTCCAGATCAGGGCCAAATGATTACACAAGTGTTTTCGCTCTGCTGAAGTCTCAACCTGGGTGACGTGTTGAACTCAACCAAGCACGTGCCTGGGATCAAGTCTCTGCCTTCACTGTACGAGTGTGTGTGGTTTCTTGTGGGAGCTGTTCTCCATCACACAAATACAGCAAATGGCCTTGCACTGGTGTCCCCTGCCCTCTGCTCTCACTGTCACCTTTGCATAACTGTGCTGGTGTAGTCCCAAGGAAATAGCAGGTAAATCCTGCCCAAGGATGCTAAGCTCTGTGATAGAAGCAAATATCCTGAAAGGAATCGTGCCATGACTTTTACTTGATACCCCAGCCAAGCTGCCCTGTCAGTGAAGTGCTTCTTCGTTAACCCCCCAAGTGACCTTGCTTCTGATTTACCCTTTCCTCCCAGCTCTGGAAGTAGTGGCAGCCATGACAGCTGCTGAGGAATTTGAATGCAACGACTGCAACAAGCTTTTGGAGCCTGAAGTCATTTTTATGAGAACCCTGATGGCCCAGAACAGGCAGCCCCATTTTTCAGCGCTGGGAACTCTTCCCAGCTCTTGGGTGCTGCTTCACTTGACTGTCTCCCTGTAACATCTTCCAATGGCATGTTCCCAGGAAAGCAGGCATTTTTGTCCTGCCAGCCAGGCTAGGTCATGGGTGAGTGGGCAGCAGCCCAGCTGGGAGGCGTTAAGGGCAGGCTGCAGGGAGCCACTTGTTGACCCGGTGGCTAAACACACCTGCATCTTCTCTGCAGGTCTTATTTCACAAACCATTCCCTTGGCATCACTGGGAGTTCCCAGAGCCCTTTTGAGCACAGGACAGTCTTCCTATGGATCCCAGTGGATTAAAATCAGACCCAGCAGGATGGCACATGCAGCCTCTACATGTCAAGCACAGGGCTGCCAGCGGCCTTACACGCCTGTATCGGGCAACATGGGGTTTTAGCTTCGTGGGTGCTCCCTCCAGGGCTGGCCAGAGCACAGGCAAAGGGTCTCCGTCCAGCCCACCAGTGCTGATGCAGAAGCAACAGCCATTCTCCCCCAACAGATCTGGGAGCGAGTGGTCAAGCCACACACCACCCATAGTTTAGGGCTGGCAAAAGAGTAATGTCTAGCCCAGCTAGGATAACTGAGTCTAGGTAGCAAGGTAGCAAAAGGAGTTATTGGAGCCAGGAGTTGGAGTCTTGTGGTGCAGAAGAGGTGCACAGGAAAGGGGAGGTAACAAGCAATCAGCACAGGCCAGCAGGGACCCAGGAAGATGAAGAGACGAACGCTGGGAAGTCCAGTGACCATTAGCTCTTACAGTTCGGCCGCCTGAGTCATTAGCAGCTTTCACTGCCAACCCAAACTCACCATGTTCATGACGGTCAGGACGTATTTCTCGATGTTTTCACTCCCATGATATTCCACCATCTTGGTATCTGCTACCACCAGTGTTTCCACCCACTTCTCCTTGCTGATGGAGCGCTGCTTTATTCTCCGCTTCTTCTGCTGTTTCTGCTCCCAGCGTTCCCGCCGTTTCTCAGACTTCTCCAGGCTCTTCTGCGATTCTGAAGGATTGAGGAGAAAAAGGGGTTTCTGGGACACCTGAAAGTAAATGAACTTTTTTCTAAAAGAAGGAATTACCCCGATGCAAGTAAACAGAGCCTCCACAGAGTCTGGAAGCATGGACTACTGGTGTACTCAGAGTTTCATAGTTTCATAGTTGGTCGGGTCAGAAGGGACCTGAGCAGATCATCACGTCCGACCCCCTGCCATGGCAGTAAAGAGTACTGGGGTCCAGGGCTGCATCCAGGGCTTTTGTGACCTGGTCATAGAAGGCCACCAGGTTGGTCTGACAGGACCTGCCCCTAATGAACCCATGTTGGTTGCCCCTAAGCTTACACTCCCCTGCTTACCCTTCGCAGATGTGCACCTGGATAATTCTCAGAGAGCTTCCCCAGGACCAAGGTAAGACTAACAGGCCTATAATTTCCTGGGTCCTCCTTCCTCCCTTTTTTGAAGATGGGAACCACACTGGCCCTTTTCCACTCCTCTGGCACCACACCAGAGCACCATGAGTGCTCGTAAAGCCGTGCCAGGGGTCCCACAATGACCTCAGCTAATTCCCTCAGCACTCGGGGGTGGAGATCGTCCAGACCAGCTGATTTGAACACATCCAGTCCCTCCAGGAGTTCCCTGACTAGGTCCTCACTGGCCCTGGGACCGTCGGGGATCCCGGTGTGGGAGGATGACCTGGTCCCTGCTCAGAAAAATGGAGGCAAAGAAATTGCCCTCCCCTATCAACGCTTATACTCTTCCCTCCCCTATCAAGACTTATAGAAGAAAGGCCTCTGAACTTCTTTTTATTGGTCACTGCCCTTGCATATTGGAAAGAAAACCAGCGCATGGAAAGAAAATGCGCATTTGGCTCAATTTCTTTCACTAGACCTCTGCCCTGGAGTGCCCATGAGGGACATGGAGACCCAAGCAGTCATGGGAAACTATATTTCACAATGCTTAATATTGTTATTGAAATGCTGTCTCTGTTTATTATGCAAGCATACAGGCGCCTGTGGGTATATATAAAGCAGATCCATGATACCAATGTCTAGCCAATATTCACCCATCCAGCTCGGGAGGTTTTCATATGGGAAGACCATTCTGTAACGAAATACAGTCCCTGCTTCAAAAGCCTGGGCAGCTGGCTTGCACCCACTCCTAGACGTTGCTGGATATGTCCTGATCATGTTCAAAAGGACCCCACAGCCTAAATCGGGGTTTCCCGGGCTGCACCAGAGACTTCATTGAGAATTCCCTTGTTTCCCGCCACCCTGGGGAGAGAGAGCAACTGCATTCGTGCAAAACCAGCAGGATGCTGAAGCAAAGACGGGACATACCCAGCACGTTACAGCAGTTTTGCCTTCTCAGGCAAAGCTTTCCCTCTGGTGCTGTTCCAGGCAGCATGAGGGTCAGTCACAGGCTAAATAAGAGCTTTATAGGCCACATCATAAACACTTGGAAAGGCTTTTATGGTCAGGTTCTAAAAGTTCAACAAACTTTCAATGGCAATAACCTTCTACATGTTTATGACCTGCATTGTACTTGAGTAGCAAGAGACTTTCCCTCTCTAGCCCTAAAGAATCCTAAGCATCCAGCTAAGTTGATAAAGCCCCACTGCTTTGATGCAATCATGACTCTTTAATCAAAATAACTGCCCCGGGACTCATTTCTGTCGTGACCTTGACAGCCAAAGCTTTGACTTCTGTGACTTTTCCAATGCAGAGCAGTTGGCAAAAGACACCAGGGTAATTTTTGCACTTGTGCCTGGCAGTGGCAAACACCTTCCTAAGCTCCTTCCCAGATGTTTGAGTATGGCTGCCCATGCAGCAGATGGCACTGGCAAGAACAAAACCCGTGGCCCATAAACCGTTACTTTGCTGCCCATTGTTTTACAGATGAACGCACCCGCGTGTCAAGGCCGCAGGGAAGAAGTGGAGTGATGCCTGTTGTACAGCTTTCCCATAATTTCTTTTCCATATTACACACAGGCTAAACTTCTAGCCCCTCGTTCAGTGGTAATTCAAAGGCCTTATGAGCTGGATGAAGGTGGTCCAGTGGGATCCTTTTTGTGCATTTGTTTTTATATCTTACCAGATTTCTAAGGTCCGAAGGGCCCATTATAGCTGTTATGATGGATGAGAGGAGCTCTGTTCATTTGGATTAATGAGGAGAAGGATGATAGTTGACTGAGATCACGTCATCTCTAAGTACCTACTTGGGAAAAGATTTCTGGAAGCAGAGGGCTCTTTAGTCCATCAGTCAAAGACATATCAGGACACAGTGATGGCATCCTGTAGCTAGACAAATTCAAACCAAGGGTCAGGTGTGCCAGGGATGGGTGTTGGTCACTGGGACACCTTGCTTAGGGCAGTGGTGGATTCTCCATTAGCTGCAGTCTTTAAATCAAAATCTGAGGGTCTTTTCTGAAAGATTTGCTCTAGCCTAACCAGAGGTCAGGGGCTTGATGACTAGGTGATGGTCTCTGCTTGACTGCAGCAGAGAAGCCATGGTCAGAGCATAAAGGCAACCCTAGGCTCAACCAAACCATGAGCATCTCTCAGTGCTTTCTGTCACTGCAAGTGTTGAGCAGATATTTGCATTCTGGACTATTTCTGTAGTAAACTCCCTTGTTCAGAAGCTGATCCACTGCACCAACCTCCCCAGTGAGTTGGTAACCGATGAGCTGTGCATTTAAAACTGTCCACCTTGGAGAGTGAGCATGGGGTACACATCAACAGCTACATCAGCTCTGGACTTGGTAGGTGTGACAGTGACAGGCTTATACAGATCTTGAGTCTAGCTAGCTCTGGCACCAACAGACGCATCGCTGCAGCAAGACAGGCCTTCCAGAGGCTGTGCAAGCTGACCTGAGGCCCTGGCTACTGGCTAGATGACTGATGGTCCTAATTACTGCTCTATCCTCCTTCTTGGAAAAACCAGCTGTGGCATCCTAGTGGTTGGACTCAGATCTCCATTCCAAGCCTCTGAAAGCCAGTCTGTTTTACTGTCCGAATTGTCAGCAAATGTTTGAGGCATAAGATGTAATTTGGAAAACCACTGATGATACTCTAGTAAAACCCTGGTCCCAGGGGAGGGGGACCATGACTCCTTCTAGGGGCTCTCTTTTGATCTGAGACTCCAGCTCTCCTCGTCTGGGCCACTTCTTCTAAATCAAATAGTCCCCAGAGACATCCAGATGGACGGCAGGAAAACCACTGATCTGGAGGAATCTGCCGTTGCATTTATCTGGGACAGCTTGCTTGTTTTGAACAACGGTTGTCCTTTCTATTGTACCTGCCCCCAAAAATCAGGAGATTGCAGCTGCCTTGGAAAGCACTGTCTATTAGTTCCTACGTACTATCATTGTTGTTTGATAGTACCTACGGGTGTGTGAGCTGCTACAGGGTTGGGTAAATGCCAAATTCCCCTTACACGCATGCATGCGACTGTGGCTGGGTGCCTTGAGAGAAGACTGAGGGTGACGTCCTGGACCCACTGGCATCGGGCGGTTGCTGCTGTTGACTACAGCAGAGTCAGGCTTTCATTTTGATAATCCAATCAGATGCTGAATTGCAACAATACCGATTTGTTAAATATTTGCTAATACACAGAGCGGCAAGCTGGCTTCTGAGAAAAAGGAAGGACATAGCAATCAGCAGCCTGTGGTTTAGGGCTGCAGTGACTCTGAGCACATGCAGACAAGAAGCCTAAGCAAACACAGAAATGTTGCCAGATGACAGGAAAAATGTTTTGCTTTCAAGTAACCCGCTACTTGAGAGATTCAGTCACAAAAGCTGCCTTATCGCTGCCCGGCGGTGCAAGATGAGCAAAGTGCCACTCACCCAGGAGCAGCAGTGTGAAATGTGGTCCGCCTTCCTGCAACAGAGATGCTTGTGGAAATAATGTGTTTGTTTCTAATCCTGGACCCTGTGCTTACCTGCACATGGTCTATTTTAGATGTGTGCATTATTAAATCCCCTATCCTTTGGCTCTCCACCAAATGGAAATAAAGCAGATAAAATACCTTGCACACCACATGTTCTCACAGTACTGGGCTGGTTCCTCTCTTGCTTTCTACTGGACTCCACCATCAAGTCTTCTTGCCCAGGTTCTGGTGCATGGCGCTTATATATCCGGTGGGGTCGGGCTGTGTGGTCCTCATGCATATTTACAGCCAGAGGCTCAATTAAATAGTCTTCGTTAGCAAGCTGAAATGCACCTTTCTGGGAGGGAAGAGAAAGTCAGTGTCATTTGCACAATATGTCAACTTACCATGGAGACAATAACAGGGTTTGCAGAATATTTTGTGCAGAAACAGACGTTTTCTGAACCAACTGCTTCTACCTCTTTATCAGAGTGCTGAGCTATAAACTCCCAGACATGGAGGAACAAGCCAAAATGGACAAAAAGTCCCATTCTAGCCTTGAGATTCAGAAAGCAGCATTTTTGCGCATGTAGTAAAGTTAAGCTGATCCTATTGCCAAAGTGCAGGTAGAAATGTGGCAGAACAGTGGGGTTATTTGACCCTGAGGCACCCAGTAGCAGCAAAGATGGAGATGGAGCCACATGGGGCCTTCTCCAAATATGCTGGCGTAGAAAATGCTGAGAAGGAAGCAGGCACGTGTTCCAGTATGCTGGGAGAAGCTTTTTTTTCTCCCCTACATCAGTCACACTCTGTCTTCTGCCCTCATTGGAAAGGTTCTTCCGTGTACTACCGTAACAGCCCAAAATCGTACTGCTTACCAAGGAGCATTGGTAAAGTGCCAAGATAATGGAAGCCAGCTGCGGCTGCCTTTCTGCACTGTCCAAGCCACTCGTGGTTCTCAGGCTTCCTTAGCCAGAGGCCATGTATCCTGTCTTCACACATCAGGACATCCTCAGGGAAGCAGAGAAGCAGGAATCTGCAAGAGTACCCGGTCAGGGCAGGATCTCGAGCATCTGAGGCAGCTCGGAGGGCGCTTGTACACGTGACGCCATGGCCATGTACACATGATGAAAATGTCACTTTGTGTGGCTTAATGGCATCACACGGTACATGTGCAAGACTCTGGGGCATTTTAAATGAGTTTGCATCATTGCAAACTAAACTGCATCCTGATGTCGTTTAGTTTGCAACTTTGCAAATTACAGTGATGCAGCTGTCAGCTTGTCCCCCTGACTGCGGGAAAGGTGGGCAGGCTCTGCAAAAATATGGATCAGCCCCCTCACCGCCTGTAGGTGCCTGCTGAAGACAGCAGTGGTGAGGGGGATGATCCTTTTTTTCTGATACCAGGCAGCCCTGAGGGGTGGCACCACTGTGGAGGAAAGGACTGGGGTCCCCTGCAGCTCAGGGGCTGCTCAGCCTGCTGGCAGCTTTCCCCTTGGCTGTGGGCAGGCTCTGCTGGAAAAAAAAAAAGGGATTGGACCCCCTTGTCGTAACAGTCCTGGAAACCCCTGAAATTGAAATGGTAGGTTTCAATTAAAAACTCACCATTTTCAATTTAGGGGCATAGAATGCAACCCTATGGACTAAACTCCTGTCCCGTGTACAAGCGCCCAGTTATTAAGTGAGACAAACTGCATTTACTTTCAGCACAATAAGGAGAGGATGTGCTGTTGACATCGGTCCTTTGGTGGGAACTGAAATCCAAAAAGCTTCTGTTTGGTTAATAATAAACTCTCTGGTGCCTGACTCACACGGAGCACCCCGGCCTGGCCTCGGACCAAAGAGCCCATGACAGCAAGCTATCGGAAATGCTTCTGTTCTCCTGACTTTGCTCTGTGCATCCCTTTCATCCGATGGGGAGTTCCCCGGCAGGAGTCGGCAGGTTTATTACACGTGGGTGCTCATGCAGCTATGGGGAGGTATCGCTGCTGGCAATATGTTGTTTAAATGCATTCTCATGCTTTGACATAACTTGGTGGGGTCTTAACTGCGTGAATTGCTGCAGAGGAGCCTTGTCTTGTCTCAAGTTTGTCTGCAACAGTCGGAGGTGCGGTGTGCTGACTCAGAAACCCGTTGGCGCTTGGCTTTGTTTATTATGCTTTATGATCTGACATTTCCACTGTCTGCAGGCCACGAGGAAGAAAAAAAAAAGGGGGAAGATTACAACATGGCACAATAAAGCTGGTTTTCTTAGCCTCTCGTGTTTGTTCCAGGGAGTGTGATCACTAGCTCACTGTGCTGTGTGTGCACTGAGGCCTAAGAGCACTTCAGGCTCCTTGCTCTCCAGGGCTCCTTTCACACGATGGAAATCTTCCAGCCACAGAGCACGCATGCACACTGCAACACACCTTCCAGGAGGCACTCACAATCCCTGTGCTGTGTGCAGATTTAATGGAGTATGGAGAGAGGGAAGTTTCTGGTACTACATGCTCAGATTGTCCATGCCAGAGAAGAGCCAAAATGCCGCTCACTGGCCACAGCTGCAAGAGACGCTTGCTGGGCAGTAGCTCATTACTACTGTGCAGTAGCGTTGCAGGGCAATGCCGATTACTAGGCAGTCATTTAGTACTTGGGCATGCATGACTAAATGACTGCGCAATAACAACTGCGCAGTCAGCGTCTCATGTAGACGCGGCCCCTGTACTCCAGCCTCCCATAAACAGGTGGAGATCCTGGGGAGTCCAACATGCAATGGCAGACTTTTCCCCCAAGTGAGGCCCTGCCCCTGCTCTTGTATCCACGAAGGCAGGTTCTCCTGAATTATATTTTGGGGCTCAATCAGAGGAGCCCAGCTGTATGGATCCAGCCTCAGGGCTCTGGCCTTTGTTAGCCATGCTACCTCAGTGGCTTCCCTTGCACAAGACTGGGGGGGGGTGGGTCTTCATTTTCAGATGCTGAGCACCTGCGGATGTCAGATGGAGCCGTGAGGGCTCAGAGCCTCTGGGGATCCAACCCCTGCTACCCAGATTCGTGTCTCATCCTCCCTGCCTCACTTATCTCTGCTGCCAGCATCAGCCACAACACCGGCCCTTGCGCCTTTCCCTGCCTGCTATCGTCCTGTTTGCTTCTTGAAAAGAAAATGACCTCCTGCGTCCAGTGTGCTGGGTACTCACCCCATCCTCTCCCACAGCTCAGGAACATGAACCAAAGACTTGGGGGAGTTTGTCTTTGGAGCAGACCTCCCAGCAAGCCCTACCTCTTCCAGGGATGTTAACAGATCGGGATCTCACAGCAGACCCCATAGCTGGGACTCCTCTGGTCTTTCTGAGCCCCTCCTCAGCCACTCTCCCACTTTTGAGGTGACCGAGCTTTGGTTGGTTCTTTTATGTCCGCTGCTCATGAGAGGCAGCTGCATTTAAGGCACTGAAGCCCCAAAAGCTTAGTTTTCATCACAGAATCACACTGTCCATCTGCTGCCTTCTCATTCACAACCCAGCCAGCCTTTCCTCGACTTGCATTTCTTCAGTGATGCTTTCTATACTCAGATCCAACTAATGATGCTTTCATGCCATGCATGTGATTTGTGGACCTGAAATTGCCCCCTGCTCCCTTTATCCCCCCCAATGCAGGAAAGCACCTAGTGTGTGTGTGTGTGTGTGTGTGTGCGCGTGCACGTGCGCGCTTGCACACATTCAGGGGCAGATGACAGCATGCCCTGGAATGTGCTGCAAATGCCTCCAGCCTGTATGTTGGCTGCCCAAAGACCTACACATGCAGTTTAGCCTTCCAAAGGACCAGGGTTCATCACAAGACTTCCTCCTAGATGAATCTTTAAACTAAATGATAATCAGCAATGATTGGGATTTGTTTGGGGTGTCTATATTTAAAGCTAATATTACCAATAATTTAAAGCTAATTTTACCACCATTTTTCAATCCTGATAGTCCATCAGACTAGAGTCCTAACTGTCCTGAACTCGTGTCAGTATTTAACATGCAGTTCCCAAGAGAGACACTACTTTGCCCTACACTGGTTGAGATCACCTAACACAAATCTGGAATGGAAAGCATCCTAAGCAACATAGGGTTATTCTAACTTACATGAATAACATGCTAGAGCAGACGTTGCACAAAAAGAAGAGAAGAGCTCCTTGGCCTCTAGGAATGCTAATTACACTTGATCTTGCCATAAGTAGGAATTTCAGGTCAAGTCATTTGGATAAAACAACTTGGAACTGCAAAGCCGTTTTCTCCACCCCAATTCTTTTTCCTTGGAAGGCTGAAAACAAAAGCTAGAAACCCATCATCATGAGTCCAAGCTGTAAAATTGAGGGTGGGGGGTAGGGAGTGCAAATTAAAGAGCCTAATTCTGCACAGTAATGAGTTGTAATATGGTGAGAGTTCCCTAAGACCATTCATATCATGCTGGTCTCAGAACAAACCCAAGGTCCTCTGTACCTCTCATCGCTCTTTCTGCAACATATCTCCTGCCAGTGCTAGGAGAGCAAACCTTTCCTGACCCTGATATGATGCACTGACAAGGACCTCCTGCACCTTCCTTTTTACACCCTAAATCATAAATAACACCCAGTGCAATGGAATCGTCACAGTCATCCTACTTCAGCTTTCTGCATGATACACAGGTATCCTTTGCCCCCTGCTTAGATGTCTCTCTTATGGCTTTTACAACTAGACACACTGGAGCTATCACAATTTCCACCAGTTGAGCACCTTCCCCATGCCATCGGTGGTTCCCTCACAGAATCTGGGGGGTGGTAAATGCCTACGTTTGGGTATCATTGTTATCTTTCTGGGTCTCTGATTAAAAAGAACATCATATTTCTGCAGACCAAACCCCCACACTAAGCAAACCTTGTTCGTGCTTAAAATAGCTGATGTCCTGGTTCTCAATCAGAGCCACCTGCTTTGGGACAACAGACAGTCTCATATGCAGGCATCAAACCAAAACCTACTGAACCCTCCTCATCTCTTGAATCACAGACCTCCTCTCTCACTGGGGATAACAGTAGTAGGTCCCTCAGTCTGACTGTGGTCAGACACATAAAGGCAATCAGCGTCCTTGCTACCCCAAGACATCTGCACAAGAACAGGGATGTCTAAATCTAACAGCAGGCATCAGGCTCTGGGATCCAGTATTCAAAAGTGCCCAAGCAAATTGGTGGGAGGACAAGAGCTAATCCTGCACCAGGGGGATTTGCCATTAACTTTACTGGGTGCAGAATCCAGCCTGTGGGAGGAAGCTTTGTCCTGAAGAAGGTCAATGGGAGTTTTGTCAGTAAAAGCCTGGATTTCACCCATCATTCAGAACAGATCAATGTAAGAACTACCATTTACTGGATCAGACCATAGATCCATCTTGCCCCATCTCCCGTGGCACACCGTGGCTGACTGTACCCAGGTCACTCTGTCTTTCAGCATGCACAATGTGGGGGTTTCTACCCATTGTACCCATTGCACCGAAGGTCTGGGAAGGTCTGATTCAGAGGCCATGCCCCTCACTCCCATGCTCAATAGCGACTGAGTTATTTAGTGCTTTGATACAGGGTGATTAGTTCAGTGAGCTCCCCGGGAATACTTACCAGCCCATCACAGGTACTCACAGCTGCCAAACCCCCTTTCAGCGCCGGGCTCCGAACCTCTCCGAGCATGTGGCAGGAATTGTGACTGTAGGAGCGGATCTTGGCCTGAGCGATTCCTCCATAGCGCCGCTCACTCACAAAGCCAGGAGCCAGGAGCCGGCTGTTGAGGCTTAAGTTGAACCTCAGGTGCTGTCCTTTGTAACGCAGTTCATAAAAGGCGGGCGAACCAGTCCTTGGGGAGAGGGCCCTCTTGTGAACCACACGGTGAGAGAGATCATAGGACAGAAATGACCCGCTCTCGTCCACCTTGATGGGATGGACGATGTCGTAGCCAGGGGCCGGCTGGAGAACAGGCTCTGGGGAGACAACATGTGAACTGTCACACACACATAACCATCCCCAAAAAGCACATAGGCATCTTGCTGCAAATCAAATCCGAGAGACTTAGGCACTTATGTAGCAACAAGGAGCCCAAATACTTTGGTGGATGGGAGCCTGTATGTCCCAGAACACAGCGCCTGTCCCGCCCCAGCCCTGCCCTGCAGCCACGGGCGGGATGATAAATGCCGAGCATTCAAGAGAGCGCAGAGATACTCCTAGACAGCGAAGAACAGGAGCAAAGGGCAACAGAGGGAGGTGTCGTGGGAACCGAAGGACGGGAATAAAGATCATTCCTCCTGCTGGAAGGTAGTTGGGACACCTGAGCTAACACCTCCGCCCCTAACAAAGCGCCAAGGAAATATCCCGTGGGCATCTGCAAGTGCCACGAGACAAATGAACGCATGGACACATGCTCAGGCTGCTACAAGGCAGCGCGCTCTCTCGGTGAGCACATGTTCAACCTAAGTGGTGGTTAAATACTTGTACTGGATCTGACAAGCAAGAAAGCATGTCAAGCTTTGCTTCACAAGGCTTTCCCGGCTGCTGGAAAACCCCTGAGACTTGACCCAAACATGATACTAAAAACATTTTTGGATCTATTTTCCTCCACTGGAAGTTTGGTGCCCAGCAAAAGACTTTGTCACAAAAGAGATACTCCCCCCACCCGGCCCGGTTTCGGTCACAGCAGGACCTAGCAGGCTTGCCTTGCCTGGGTCCCTGCTACCCGCTACATACACTAGTAATCATGCAGTATAGTCGGACCGGGCGTGAGTGCAGGGGAAGGACCGCGCCAGCCACCGATGAACTGCGCTGTGCGCTTCCACCGGCCTCTCCTGCAAGTCACAAAAACGACACAAAGAGAGGCAACTAGCCATGGACCGTGTAATGGCTCTGGGGCTGGTCTCTCTTCACACGAGCCCCGCGGCCAGCGGGCTCAGCGCTCGTCAGGACCAGGAGGACCAGGAGGGGGGGAGAGCTGACCCCCAGCCCGGCGCTCCAGGTGCTCGACCTGCCCGCTGCCAGCGC
>NW_017728911.1:40686075-40692772 GCF_001723895.1 Crocodylus porosus | reverse complement strand
GCCGGCGGCGAGCGGCTCGGCACGGGGGCCGCCCCCCGCCCATCGAGGCTTGGGGCCGGCGGCAACAGCAACCCGGAGCCGGCAGCAAGCGTTGTAAAAAACAAAGCCACAGCAAAGGAGGCAGAAGGTGATCAAGATACCCGGTGCGGTCATGAGAACTTTTCAGGCTTGCAAAGCGACATCCAGCCTTCTTGACAGAGACCCCCATGCTTCAGGCGGCCTAAAAATGACCGTCCGGCTATGAAAAGAGGCGACCGGCGATAAAGATAGTGCTTGACAATGTGCAGTGGCTCTGGGCTGGTTTCTATCCTGCTTTCCTTTGAAGGTCTGGCGAGATTCTCGCAGCACAGCACTCGCCGAAGGCATGAAGCCTGAAGCCGGCCCCGGCAGCAGGCTCAGGACCCGCCAGGACCAGGAGGAGGAGGAAGAGGGAAGAGGCTGAACACCCAGCCTGGGGGGCAAGATGTGAGAGGTGTGAGCCACTGCTCACTGCCCGCGGGCCTGAGGGTAAGTTAGCTGGAGTTAAAAGCAGTCGTGAAACAGAAGCTCCATGACCAGGACCAGCCGGCAGAAACGCAGAAGAAAGACTGGCTTAATCTGTGCATAATTCAGACCGCTAGAAAGAGAGGGGAAGAGAGAGGGGCGTTAACACCTGTGGAGTGAAGAGCTTCGAAGGAATCAGGTGGGATATAACGAGTCATGAAAGACTGCTGCCTGCAAAGAAATGCTGTGGTCACAGCCAGCCAGCTTTCAACTGAAGGGTTTGCAAACCTGTCATCATCATCAGGCATAATTATTATATCACCATCCTATCAGCATCATCATCACTCGTAATTCAACAATAATAATAAAACCCTAGAAGCCATGACAACCAGTAACAGTGAAAGCGAAGGCACCTATCCTGAACCCCCTGCCCAACCTATACCTCTTTCCGGTCAGGACTGGAAATAGCTGAAGCCAAACACCTGAGCTCTGTGTCACCTGGGGTTTCTCCGCAAGTGTGAGGAGCTCCTGAAGAATCACAGACAATGAGGGTTGAAGGGACTTCAGGAGGTCACATCTAGTCCAACGCCCTGCTCCAAGCAGGGCCAGCCCCAACTACATCATCCCAGCCAGAAGAGCTGGTTAAGCACACTTTCATCTCTGCAAAGTCCTTGGCCTGGTGTGAAAATACTGGCACAGTGGCAGAACCTTCCAACTGGAGGATGTCAAAGTACTTGGCAAAGGTCAATGAAATGTCATCTGAGTCAGAGATGTGTTATAAGTGACTTGCCCAAGGTCACATGGGACGATGGCAGCGGAGGTGGGACTAGGATGCTGACCTAATTGTCAGACGTGGCAATTTCATGCAGGGCCCTTCTTCCCCGCTGTGGTCTACCAAAAGCTGCTCAGCAGCTGTAGCATACATGGACACTCGGCTAGCTCCTGTTCAGCCCAGATCCTCACGTTGGAGGATAGTGTGAGCTTCAGGAGAGCAATAGAGACCTGCCAGTTCCCCCCGCCACCCTCCAGCTTCCCATGACTTGTGCAGAATAATATAATAATACTGTGTCTCCCCTGAACATCAGCACTTGCGACAAGGTCTATATATTTCTTTTTTTCCCATTCCCCACAGCACACATGAGGTATGGGAAGCTGTATTTCCCTTTATCCCTCTGAAAGAGATGGGGGTTATCCATAAAGACCAGATCAAGAATATGACTGCCGAAACACGTACAATTACAAAAGGCTATTTTCCTAAATAGAAATAAGAAAATAATATGATTCTAGGTTTTGCCCTGCAAAATACTTTATTTCCTTTTTCTTCACAGAACAAAATGAATGGCAATATAAAATCATGTGGAATTTCTTTAAATAACGGCTTCAGAAGAGCATGGGGACTGCAGGAACTTATACACTTTCATTTATTAAACACATTTGATTTTTTATTTCATGGAGATAGGTGATTTTCTATCATTTTGCTGAATCTGGCCATGCACGCATTCAAGATTGGCATATACCCATTTAGGCAGGAAGAGATGGGGGTAGAGGGGGAAGTAATGAATGGCAAAAATTAGCATTTAATTAAAAGAAAAACAGTCTGAATGACTGTGTGTAATACAAGACTGGTGAAAACAGGGTATTTGATTCTTGTTATTTTCTTTTTTAGTAAAACAGTTCATTCCCACAGCTCTTGGGGATTTCTGAACACAATTATGCCACTCTGCACGACACACTGTGACAGATGTTTTGTAGAGTAAAAAGCACGTGAGCCCAGTTCCATACTTCGGAGCTGATCTTCCCCTCCCTGCCGTAATCACCTAATGAATCTGCTGTGACTGGGGTGAACAGGGCCTGTAGGATGATGGTAGCATTGACACCGATGATGGCTAAGACGCTGTGTCCAGGGGACCTCAATGAACGAGTCACTGTAGAGTCAAACCTAGTCCTTGCTCCCAGGAGTTTACAGGCCAGGTCAGGACAAGAAGCAACAGGTGGATACAAGAAACAAATGGTGAGAGAACAAAAAGGAAGAGGTGCACGGAAGCAGCCGCTGTCAGTCTCCAGCGCTCTGGGCTCACTCCCTGTCTAGCCATTGTCAGAATCAGACCCTTTATCTCCTCTGCAAACAGGAAAGAACAAGAAAGTCATCTGAAAAGTTTCATGTCATTTGAACTGATGTTGCTGTGATGGCAGGACTGGTCCTGAAAGGTGCCAAGTGCGAGTGCTTTCTGCGAGCTTGATGCTTCACACCTGACTGGCTGACTGATATATCTCATAATTGGAAATTTTCAAGTTTTTAACTGAACATAGATCCTTGTAGCAAAGCCATGAATGAGATTTTTACATGTGCTCAACCACAGCCTAAATTTGACTTTAGTGGCAGCAGAATCAAATCACTGTGGACACCTCTGAGACTCTCATCCATCATGTCCCAGTTACTTAAGGTTTGGCAAGGTTCTTTGGGTAGATGTGATATCTTTTATTAGATCAACTAAAGAGTTGGAAAAAAGTTTGTTGCAAACTTTCAGCAATCAGGACTCCTGGTAGAGGTGATAAACATTCTTTAATTGCAAGCTTTTTTTTCCTCAAAAATCGAGTTGGTCTAATAAAAGATATCACCTCTACCATGAATCCTGATTGCTTTTTCCTATAGACCAGGATACCTTGCAAGCTTTCGGGCACAAACACAGTTTGTGCCCGAAAGCTTGCAAAGAACTTTTTTTCCAACTATTTGGTTGGTCGAATAAAAGATACCACATTTACCCAAAGGACCTTGCCTACCTATGTCTTTAGACCAACACGGCTACAACCAACAACCCTTGAACACGTTTTGCAATTCATTTTAAAACACATTCACAATGTCTGCCTGACTTGAGGCCAAGTCCTAGCTTGAGCTACCCCAGAGTAGCTGCCGAGTGACTCTATGGACGACAAAGGACCTAATATATACCTGTGTAGTGGAGCGCTTTCTGACTTGCGGAAGTCTTGCTTGGGAAATAATACTTGTCCCATCTGTATTTTACAAGGCGTGCGACACCTCGTGGAGGACCGGAAAACCTGCAGGCTGCTCAGGGCTGATCAATACATGTTTTGCTATAAGAGCAAAATACAATGAAATATGCATGTACATATGTGTATATGACCTCACGAAGGACAGGAGATCTACTTTAGTGCCAGTGATGGTGTAGAATCCAGTTGTCATCAACAGGAATGATTTTATCCTTAGAAAATGAAAATATCTATTTGCATATCTCCTGACATGACATTTCTGAAGTCCTGCTCTCAAACTTCCAAACTATATTAAATTTATAGTAGCTTTCCCATTCAATTTTCTTTTTGTACTGTTTTATTTTTGGAGCATGTTTGAGTATTCTTCTTGATAATGCCACATGAGAAAAGAGCCCAAGAAAAATCAACACAAGAGAGATGTTGTTTAGGGCAAAACTAGCAAACTTTCAGTCCGAGCCAGAGACACTTGGATGATGACATATTTATGCAAACAAAACTGCCAGATTTTACTAATATGCCAATTGAGAGTCTTTTTAAGCTTACAGCTTTGAATTACTCCTGTTCAAATAGAATAGGATGTGGTGGCTACCTCAGGAACAGCAAGGCAGAAAGATGCTGGTAGCTACGTTGCATGTGCTCTTGTAACCACGCCACAGAGTAGCGTGCTTGTGTGCTAGCAAAGGGCGCTGTGCTCCACACAGTGAGTGCAATGGGATTTCAGCCTGTGGTGTGGCCTACAGAATCAGCCCCTGCATCTGGTCCAGGTTGTACGCCCCCTAAAACGTGCTGCCAGGAAGTCAGTCTTTTGCAGCTCTTTATACCTGATGTCACCCCTGCTGATCCCACTCTGGGCTGCCTAGTTCAACTGGTTTGGGCACAGCACTAATCATTTCCAGTGGGTCTGTTGCCCACCCTGGCTTGGCTCTGGACTCCAGTTGATTATGATCTGCTGTTAATAATGTCAAGGCCAATGGTTTGATTCCCCTGTGGATGTAACTGGTGGAAAAAAAGCAGCTGTTTCTGAATTAGAGAAAAGCAGACATCTTTGCACAGCAAGACTATGCAGCTGTATTGCTGGGGGCTGGAGAAGGGCTATCTCCATGAAACTGCACAGGGAGCTTAAATTAGGCAGAAAGCAATTGCCTCTGTTGCAGTTTGAACAGATCCACGCACTAGCATATCAAAGAAAGCAGCGTGGGACAGCCCAATGTCTGGGCACTGGCTTTGTTGGTTTACTACATCTGCAATGCAACCTCCCCAGCAGCACCCAACCTCCTAGCACCTTGTTGGGATCTTGAGGCAGGGCTGACTCAATAGGATGCATGTGAGCCAGGGAAATACCCATAGCATCCAGCTTCTGTTTGGATACACCCTAGGCTGACGCTCATCTGGCGCTACTTTTCTTAGGCTGGGTAAGCTGCTGGAAGTGGAGTGAGTGAAGGGTCTTCAATATTCTTTGAATAAACCAATGTAAGAACATCTTTTATGAACTACTGTTTAATTTCACTAGAGAATCTCCTTCCTCACTTCACTCACCATCTAGTTGGCTAAGCAGCAGCTCTGCAAAAAAAAAAAAAAAAAAAAAAGACCTGGAGGTGACAGTGGACAAGAAGCCAGATAGGGGCCAGCAGTGTGCCCTTGTCACCACAAAGGCTACCGGCATCTTGTGCTGCATCGCTAGGAGCGTTGCCAGCAGATGGAGGGCAGTGATTCTTCCCCTCTATTCAGCACTGGTGAGGCCACATCTGGAGTCCTGTGTCCACTTGTGGGCCCCCACCACAGAAAGGATGTGGACATGTTGGAGAGAGTCCAGCAGAGGGCAAGAGAAATGGTTGCGGGCTCGGGGACAGGACTTATGAGGAGAGGTTCAGGGAAATTGGTTGATTTAGCTCAGAGAAGAGAAGACTGAGGGGAGATTGAATAGCAGCCTTCAACTTCCTGCAGGGAGGTTGCAAAGATGATGGAGCTGGGCTGGTCTCAGTGCAGGCACATGACAGGACAAGGAGCAATGGGCTCAAGTCGCAGCAAGGGAAGTTGAGGTTGGATATTAGGAAGAATTTTCTCACTAGGAGGGTGGTGAAGCACTGGGACAGGCTCCCCAGAGAGGTGGTGCAGTCTCCATCCTTGGAGGTGTTGAAGAGCCGGGTAGATAAAGCCTTGGCTGGGATGGTGTAGTTGGGCCTGGTCCTGCTTGGAGCAGGGATTTGGACTAGGTGGGACTCCTGAGGTCCCTTCCAGCCCTTTTTGTCTGTGATTATATAATGACTACATGCTAGAGAATTACCTTGCTAACTGTCTAGCTACTAGGAGTATTTGTGGCCAGGCATCAATTAATTTAATCCACATTAAAGACGTTAGTAGTAATTGTAATATTTCAGTAAATACATTAGTATTTAAAGACTCTCCCTTTGGATTTCTTGCTACCTGGGCATATAATATGATTTCATCTGGCATGGGAATGGGAAATGAAGGGAAACTACAAGCTACTGCTGAAACTCCGTTATTTTTTTTTGAAGCAAAGTCTAATGAGTACCATGGGAAAGACATAACACATTTGCTCTAATTTTGCATAATACAACTAATTTCATGCAGACTTCCCTGGCAGTTTATTAGCCACATATTGAGGACACAGGCAGATATGGGGAAAGAGCTCTGGCCCTTTTAAAGCTCCTGATAAGGTTTCGTCTCTTTGAACTGGAGGTGGGCAATGTACAGACCTCCTTCCACTGACAGATAGTCAGAAACCCTGGCAGAGCGCAGGGGGCACAGACAGCGGTGCGAGTGGAAAACCGGCTCTGTGGACACGATCTGTACTGAGCCCCTAACAAGTCGCACAACTCTCCCTTCGACGGTAGCCTGGAAAGCCCCATCCTGTTCATCTGAACTTGTCACCAGAGGCTCACATCATGCTACGAAACTCACGGCTCCATCCATATATTCCCTATGTGCAGATCTCTTCTGACATCAGTGGGAGGCTTGAACAGAGTCAATCATTGTAACGCTGCAATTAAAACATCTGTTCCTTTCCTCCTTGGGGTAACACAAGTCTCTGCTAGGATGGCTGCTAATTCAGCTCAGTGGTCTTCATCCTTCCTCGGGGCCTTGTTGCCGGCACAAGGTGCCCGAGGGAGGCAACAATTGGGTTCGTTGCCCGGTGTGCGTCGCGCCAAATAAACACACTGGGGGAGAAGCAGACAGAGTTTAT
>NW_017728911.1:40684956-40686064 GCF_001723895.1 Crocodylus porosus | reverse complement strand
CGGCTGTACCCTGCACCATGGCCCTGCCGACACTGCCTTCAGGGCATGGCTTTCACTCACTGCTCCTCTCCTCATGGCACGGCTTTACCCCGTAACGTGGCTGCAGCCCTGGCCCTGCTCTTCTCAGGGCACAGCTCTACCCCACAACATGGCCGCGACTCTGGACCCGACGGCCCCATTCTCCTCAGGACGTGGCTCTACCCTGCACCATGGCTGTGGGCCCAGCCCCAGCCCCAGCCCTGCTCTCCTTGGGTTATGGCTCTAGCCTTCATGATGGCTGCAACCCTGGCCCTGGCCCTGGCCCTGGCCCTGGCCCCATTCTCCTCAGGGGGTGGCTCTACCCCGCAACATGGCTGTGGGCCTAGCCCCAGCCCAGCCCCACTTTCTTTGGGGCACGTATCTACCCCGCACTGTGGCTGTGGCCCCAGCCCCGGCCCCACTCTCCTCAAGGTGCAGCTCTACCCCACAATATGACTGTGGCCTGAGCCCCAGCCCCGCTCTCCTTGGGGCATGGCTCTACCCCACACAATGGCCACAACCCTGGCCCCATCCTGGCTCTCCTCAGGGAGCGGCTCTACCCTGCACCATGGCTGCAGCCCCACTCCCACCTGCCCCTCTCAGTCTGTTCTCCAAAAACTCTTTTTGGGAGGGGGGATTGCCATTTTAGAACCAGAAAAAAACCAAATCATACACTAAAACTCAAGCACCTACTATAACAGATTTTAATTTCATAGTTTCATAGTAGCTAGGGTCAGGAGGGACCTGATGAGATCATCTAGCCTGACCCCCTGCCACAGGCAGGAATGAATGCTGGGTTCACAAGACCCCAGACAGGTGATCATCTAACTTCTTTGAATTTGCCCAAGGGAGGGGCGAGGACCACGTCCCTGGGAAGCTGGTTCCATATTCTGGATGCCCTGACCGTAAAATATTGCCTCCTGATCTCTAACCTATTTTCTAAAGCTATTCTCCATCAGCTTATTACCATTGCTCCTTGTCACCCCAGGTGGTGCTGGGGAGAAAAGGGCTCTACCTATTTGCTGCTGATCTCCTCTGATGAGTTTGTAGGCAGCCACCAGGTCCCCCCTCAGCCTCCTCTTGCTGAGGC
>NW_017728911.1:40676208-40684856 GCF_001723895.1 Crocodylus porosus | reverse complement strand
GTGGAGGGCATCTGGACCTGAAGATTTAAAAATGTCCAGCCCTTCTAGCAGATCCCTAACTACATCTGCACTGACCCAAGGCCTGACAGAGCTATCCCTGAGATTGTCCCTACCTCTGGTAGATGGGATGTCCTGGTCCCTGTTCAAGAAAACAAAGGCAAAGAAACTGTTCAAAATATCAGCTTTCTTGTCTGGCGTAACCACAAGATTACCGTTTGCATCTTGGGGCCCTACATTGTCTGGTTCCCTCTTCTTGCTCCCAAAGTAGTTGAAAAGGGACTTTTTGTTGTCCTTAATCCTGGATACTAGCCTGAACTCCATCTCTGTCTTGGCCTTCCTAAGAGCCCTCCTACACTCACAGGCCAAGGAGGAGTACTCCCCCTTGGTGATAGCTCCTCTTTTCCACTGGTTGTATACCCCCCTTTTAGTCCTCAGGCATTGCTGAACGCCCTTGCTGAGCCAAGGGGGTTTCTGAACACTCTTACCCTCCTTGCTTCTCTCAGGGACTGTTATCCTTTGGGCCTGGAGGATGGCCCCCTTAAGGTATGACCATCCCTTGTGGACTCCCATCTCCTTTACCTTCTGGGCCCTCAGTGCCTCCCCCACTAGTCTCCTAAGCTCATTGAAGCTGGCCTTTCTGAAGTCAAGGGCTTTAGCCTGCATTGGATAGTGAAATCCAGCAGGTGATGATTGCTATTGCCTGTCACATCCGAGGACCGGTGCACCCTTGACCTGCGAGCCTGGGTCGGCACGACCGGCTGGACGCGGGTACGATACAGTGGTCGTACAGGTGGAAAAGCAAGAGGAGTCAGGGAGTTTAAATGTGTTTTGGTTAAAGGTTTATTGTTACTTACACTACAGAAGATTTGCAGCGTAGCAAGGAAGTCGTGGTTACACAGTGAAAAAAAGGAAGTTTAGTTCAGCTCATAGATACTTTTCTGTTGCAGAGATTATAAACTGCTTGGTGCAGATTTTCAGCAAAGCGTACAGGTAACTTTGGTTCAAAGATGTTCATGAGCTCTTGGTGAGAACGGATGGGCCGACAAAAATTTGGATACAACACCTGAAATTTTTTGTCCGCAGGTGGGGAGGGGTCAACAACTTGCCAGGCCACTGACTATGTCTCCTGGGTGTGCGTGGAGGTCTCCACAGAAGGCGGAAATCTTTCCAAAATTAAAGGTTTTCAGGTAGCCAATCACAACACACCAGGCTTGAATAATTACAGGACTGCCAATTATAACTGTGAGCAGACTTTGCGTGTTTCTTACTTCTGCTCAGGTTTCATGCAAGGTTGACTGCGCATGTATTTAACATTTAGGCTGGGGGAGGGCTGAATAGGGAACTATGATGACGAAATATGTCATGTTAACCTTTTGACCTTTTTGCCATCGGCAGCTGAAATCAAAGATTTTTCTTTGACATTGCCCAGGTGGTCCAGGACCTGCAGTCCCCTCACCAGGTCATCTCCTGTGGCCAGGACCAGGTCCAGCAAGGTAGACAAAAAAAAATATTTTTGTCATGATTTGTGTTTGCATAGTCTGTATAGAGGCGATTGCATAATAATTAAAAAAGAAAGTCTTAGCTTGTATGTATGGTGTGTGTGTGTGTGCGTGTATGTATGGTGTATGCTGCCTGCTGCCAGTGCCCTGAGCCCCCCACCAGCTGCTGCTGCTACTGCCAGCAGCGGGGGATGCACATCATGGGGGGAGCGTTTGGGGGTCCCCACACCCCCCACTTTTCCTCATACCCACACCCTGCCCAGTGTGCCCCACTGGGCATGGGCTCTGCACTGCTCTCTGCACTTCCACCCAAGTGTTAAAAGGCGCCCTAGGTTACCTTGCACCTTCTTTTTGCTTCCTATGTATGTATTGCTTCCACAGCTATGTATTTTGTAGGGCTGTGAGAAATGGCACCGTTCTGTTTCACCTTGAGTTTTGACAGTTTGACTGAACAGTGTTTTGTATGAAATTTCATTTTGAGTCGAAACAGCTGTTCCGTTCCATCAAAACAGAAAGTCTGTTTTGACGCTGTTTTGAGTTTTGCTGGGGATGAGAAGTCAGCCCAGGTGGGCTGCTTTCCCATCCCCTGTACTAGATCACGCCGGGGCAGAAGTCAGCCCAGCTTGGCTGCTTTCCAGCCCCCCCATGGGATCTAGCATGGGGGATGGAGAGGGAGCCCAGGTGGACTGCCTCCCCACCCCCTACCAGACCTTGAGCCAGGGATGGGAAGTCAGCCCAGCTGGACTGACTGCCCATCCCCAGCGCTATGGTTGAAACATTTCGACTTTTGAAATGTTTCGACCAGCCTCATTTTGTTTTGAGGCTATTTCGACAGTCTTTGTTTTGTTCTGATTTTGCTGTTTCAACCTCAAAATTGGTCGAAACAGTGTTGGAATTAAATGGCCAGCGAAATTTCGCACAGCCCTAGTATTTTGCCCACGCCTGTTGTGGACTGAGCACGGAGTCCCACTGGGGTAGAGTGGTTTTCTTTAATCTTCACTAGTCTATACAGGAGCCTCTGGGAACCTCATAAAATCAGGCCCCTATTATCATCCATGGCCTGTTGTGACCTATTCATAAAACTTTTTTAAAAAGCTTACATAAATATATTGTCTCAAATAGTATATAATTAGAGGTTATAATCCCCATTCCATGATGATATCTTTGAGCTTTAACATGAACATATGTAAAGATAGTTTTGATTTTTTTTTTAAAAAGCATCTTAACAAAAAAGATAAATAAATCATTATTAAATGAAAAAAATACGATTTAAATGAAAAAATATGATTTAAATAAAAAAATTATTTTTTTATTTTAAAAAAATCATTGATTTTTATCCACCTTGCTTGGCAGCAGGGCATCACAGGAGCTCACTGCCTCGTGAAGTGATGGGGCTGCGACGCCAGAGACCCACCAACCTCTGAGAGTCCTTTCAGGGGAGGGTGTGCTGCCCAGGGAGGCCGAGCCTGGTAGAGGGGAGCCTGAGTTGAAGGCCAGGGTGAGAAGTGTCAGGACCCTTCCCCACAGTCTCCAGACCCCTTGCTGCTGGCCCTCCCTCCACAAGCCAGGGCTGGACTGGGCTGGCTCTGCAGCAGGAGGTGGCCCCACTTCCAAGCTGTGCCTGGAGCAAGTGCCCTCCCAGGAAAGCCATTTCGGGGCTGGATGGGATCACTGCTCTCACACTGGGCTGTGAATCTGAGCCCCCACCGGGGGGATGGCCGGGGTAATTGCTGCCCTGATCAGCCCAAGCTGGGAACACTGAAGCACCCGCCCTGCAGCTCAGCTCCCCTCCCTCCTGCTAGGAGCCAGTCAACCCTAATGAAAACCTTTTCTTTCCTCCCCCCAGGCTCCAGAGCACCTTACAGGAGCTGCCATGGCTGGTGCTGGTGAGAATATAGATCCTGAAGCCTTTTCCTCTATCCCCCCAGAACTGCAGGAGGAACTGAAGGCTGCACTAGAGAAAGGAGACCTTGTGGCAGCAGTCTCAAAAGCCCAAGAGGTTCTGTGCAGTGCAGACAAGGTGGATCTCAACATTGCCATCACAGGGATCACAGGCTCTGGCAAGTCATCCTTTGTCAACGCCATGCGTGGTGTGGAGGATGGAGATAAGGACGCAGCTGCCACAGGAGTGACAGAAACAACATCTAAGCCTGCTCGTTTCCCTCACCCTCAATATCCCAATGTCATCTTCTGGGACCTGCCGGGAATTGGGACACAAACATTTCAAGCAGACACATACCTCCAACAGGTGTCGTTCGATCGCTATGACTTTTTCATCATCATTTCCGGCACGCGCTTCAGAGAGTACGACATCAAACTGGCCCGTGAGATCCAGAGACTGGGGAAGTGCTTCTACTTTGTGCGCTCCAAGGTGGATCAGGATTTGAACAACGAGCGGAGACTGTACGATCAGTCTGGATGTCTGAAGAAACCTTCTGCTTCACGCCCACTACAGTACGCTGAGGATGTGATCCTGAACAAAATCCGAGATAATTGCATGGAAAACCTGCAGAAAGGAAAGGTGGATTTCCGACAGGTTTTTCTTGTCTCAAACTGGTGCACTAGCAAGTATGATTTTCCCAGGCTGCAGGAGACTCTAGTGCACGAGCTCCCCAGTTACAAGCGATTAGCTTTTCTCCGCTCCCTGCCCAACCTCGCTAAAGAAATCTTGGAGGAGAAGAAGAAATACTTGATGAAACAGGTATGGCTGACGAGTTTAGCTTCCTTAGGAGCCAGTGCACTTCCTCTGCCAGGCTTTTCTACTGTCTGTGATGTAGCTCTCCTGATGTCAGCCCTGAAACAGTACTGCCAGGACTTTGGCCTGGATAGCAATTCCCTTGAAAAGATTGCTAGCCTCACAAACAAGCCTGTTGAAGAGCTGAGAGCTGTGATAAAGTCCCCCCTGGCCCATGAAATCACAAAAGATCTCGTCATTAAGCTCCTGTCCAAGACAGTAGGTGGGGGAGTGAAATACACTTTGCTTTTCAAGAATATCCTCCCTGTGGTGCGTCCCGTGATAGGTTCTGTGGTATCAGGCACCATTTCTTGCGCTACCTCATACATTTTGCTGAAGGGTTTCCTGAATGCTGTTGCTGACGATGCCATGAGTGTGCTGGAAAAGGCTTTGGAGTGATAAGCCTGTAAATCAGCAAAAGGCCAGCTCTGGCTCTGTGAGAGGGATGCAACAAAGTTAAAACCCCTTAGCACTTTCTCCCCTGCTGCCCCATTCCTGGGAGAGCTGCCAGCAGCCAGCCATGTGTTTCTTCTGCCCTGGGCTGTGACAGCAATCCCAGCAGGCATCTTGTTTCCTTGAGCAGCTTTCCTCCTCCGTGCTGGGCTTGCTTTGCTTCTGGACTTGACACCAACCAAGGCCAATGGTGGAGCCTGAGGGAGTCACGGGGTGATCAGAGACTCCCGCACATCACCATAAGCTTGGCCATCTCTGCCATGGGGCCATCACCTTGGCATGAGCCTTTTCTTCTCTTAATAATCATTCAGTTTTGTATCCAGCTTTCAGGATTCCTAGGCTCTGATATTGCCTCCTTGCAGGTCCCAGCCTGGGCCCTTCTTTTCTTACCAAAACTACACCATACTTTAATTGCAGTGACCCGCATTTTGTTTGCATCAGCAGCCCATGTCCAGTAGTCACTGCTTGGAAGGCGGTGTGGTTTGGGCCCAGAGACACTTTGAACTTGTCCTAAGGGGAGCTCTTCTCAACAAGCATCTCTCTCCAGTTCCTCCCGAGACAGCAGGTGCCTGTATCTGCAGAACAGGGCTCTCAAACTGAAGGCCTATGGGCCAGATCCACCCATACGGCTGGGAGAGGGGCAGGGTGCCTGGGGGCAGGCCTGCCACTGCAATCCAGGGAACTGAGCCTCAGGTGTCACCTGGCTGCATGAAACCCACGGCTGCCTCCACCACTCACCTCACTAGTGCTGCCTCGCCGATCTGGCCCTCGAGGAGCTGATCTGGCCCTCGCTGATCTGGCCCTTGAGGAGCCCCAGTGTCCAGATGCAGCCTAGGCACCGAGTCTGACACTCCTGCTGGACAGCTTTGGAGAAAATGAAGCAGGGAGTGGAGTGCAGTGAGGCTGCCCCAGGAACACATGGGGCAGTGTCCATTAACCTTGGGGAAAGACCCCCCCCAGGCACCCCCTGCTCCCCCACATCTGCCTCTGCTTGGAGATGGAAGAGAGCAAAACCCCATGCCTGGGTGGGGGGAGCTTCTGTACGTCTTCGGATGCTTTGGAGGAATAATTTAGGCCGTGTTAGCATGCGTGGAGTTAATCAGTAAATCAACTGCTAGTGGTTGTGAAGAGTCCAGGATTGCTTTCTTGCTGTTCCAGGTATTAGAACGCATGAGCATTTTACCATTTGAGGTTGTAATAATCACGGTTAGACATGGCTTGTCTTGCTCTGTATTTACTGTCTGTATTCTCAAATTAAGATTTACATTAAAGTTTCCTTATAACCATTCCTACAGAGTACTGGGGTTCATTGGGACAAGCTTTCTGACCCTGCTTTGGGTTGGTCACATCACCATGGGCACAACAGGTCAGTGCTTGGTCCTTCAAGCAGAGAAGATGGTGAGAAACCTGCCTGGTCCCTGGCTAAAAACACCTGGAAGAGCCATGAGGGGCACTTACTCCCCTCCTAAATCAAAAGGCAAATAGCAGCGGCGCACACACACTCCTCCTTCCAGCACAAACCTCCTGCCTTGCTCCTTTTCCCTTCCATTACTAGCCCACCCCATAGCAACCTCTACCTCTCCTGTGCCTATCCCTTAAGCACTCCCTTGGGATAAACCAGACTCACCTAGGCAGCAGAAACCTTGAATTCCCCATCTGCCCAGTACTTTTCTAAGCCAGATCTAGCCTGCCACGCCACAAGTGTGTGGGTCTTGTCAGGCCCCAAACACTCCAGGGCCAGCTTACAACAAGCCTGGGATCAGAGCCATGGGACTGGAGTCCCACTGTGGGTACAGGCATTCAGAAATGAGGAGTCAGCTCCAAGCTTTGAGGCCTTGTTTTTAAGAACTGGCCCCATGTGCAGTGCCCTGGCTGGCCCCAAAGTGCAACTATCTGGTGCTGCAAGGGAGGAAAGAGCCCTGTGCCTTCCTCCAGCTGGTTATGGGGTGTCACCGCTGCTCACTACCATTCCAGCCTCCAAGCCAGGATGAAATGGTTCCAGTTCACAACTGGCCGCCCGCGTCCCCAAGCACAGATGACAGCCATTTAACTTGATCCACAAAAGCAACACCAGACTGAGCTTCCCAAACCTGGTCTCCCCAAGCCAGGCTGGATACAGGTGACTATTTGCAAAGCTGGTGGCAAACTTACCACGGTGTGCTGCTGTAGGCAACTGTTTTTGGGTGCAGAGACTTTGGGTTAAGCAGGCCATTCACTGCCTGGCATAGTCCCGCAAGTTGGCATTGGTCAGACACTATGGCAGGGGAGAGGAAATAGCATGTCACAAATATCACCGGCCTAATACCAGTGCACAGCCCCGGGCCTGGCCCCTCCATGAGTCCCACACAGCCTCTGTTTGATTCCCCCCAGGGTGCTCTGTCTCCTCTGTGCTGTACCTGCACCTGCCCAGCCCTCTGTTTTATACAGCTGCTGCCACCACAGCCTGATCCCAGTCCTGCCCGGACCCCTGAGCCCTCCAGCTGGAGCCTCATCCCTTTTGTTTCCCCCAACACCTCTGTCTGACCCCTCAGTCCCTTTGTGTCACCCTGAACCACCCCGGGGCTGGCCCTCTACAGCCCCTTATGTCCCTCCCCAGCCCCTCACCTGGGCTCTTTCTGTCCCCTCCATTTCCCTTGCAGCCCTGAGGCTACGGCCTTGCTGGCCACGCATCTCATCTTCCACCAATGCCACAGGCCTTCTGCTCCCACCATGGCACCCACAGCTTCTGTCCCTCACACTCCCGCCATGTCCCTTTGTGGCACTGTGGCTCAGCCAGATCCCTCCTGAACAGCAGCTTGTCCTTGTCCTGGCTGTGGGAACACCCAGCAGCTCAGCGTGACCCCAGCCTCCATGCCCCACCACCTGCCATACCCAGCCTGGCCTCCCAGCCCTTTCGTTTTGAGCCCCAGCACCTCCCCGATGGCTCCATTACTTATGGGAGCTTTATAAAAAAGGCATTTGCCAGGGCTACTGTGCAGCAGCTGGACTTACTGCACATTTAGTTTAGTACTTTATTAAACAAGTACTAAAGTAAATGTGTAGCAACTACTGCGCATTATATTTTTTTTGCAAGAAATATTTCTATAAATGAATAGACATATATTTAATATATACTAATATATTATATATATATTGAATATATATAACTACTGTGCATTAATGAATGTGTAGACGCACCCAGTGAGAATTAAAACCCTGGCTTTTGTCCTGCAGGGGTCAGCACAGCTCTTCAGCATCACAGCCAAGTGCCCTGGCACTGCATCACGGTTTCCCCTGTCCCGGGGGAATGGTGGGGCACTGCCAGGCACCTAGGAAAAACCCAATTTAGTACATGACCTTATACATGTGGACAAGAGGGGGAGGAGGTGCAACTACTGCAAGAATTTCGACCAGTGCCCGGCTAGCTCAGTCGGTAGAGCATGGGACTCTTAATCCCAGGGTCGTGGGTTCGAGCCCCACGTTGGGCGAATGCTTTTCTTCTCTTTTTCCCCTCCCTTTTCCTTAATCCATTTTGTAACCCAGTGAATCACGCCTCTAAGGGCATTAAAGCACCGTACAAACCCTTAATGCGGCTGCCCACACTCCTGCTGGAGGCACAAACCAAGGTCAAATGGAGCCGAAGGCTTTCCACGTGCAAACCTAGAGCGTGCCCGGGAGCTCAGGGGGAGCAATGCCCACCCACAGTGCTAGCGCAGAGGGTATGCACACACTAACTGGCTGCTGGAAGCGCGCTTTGCAGACCCTTCCTCCTGCAGCCTAGGTGGGAGACCGCCCAGGACTACAAGCCCCAGCAAGCCTCAGGGCAAGCCGTGCCTGCGCAGAGCAGCGCCGGGGGGAGCCGGCCGGGCGGACTGCGCCTGCGCAGAGCGGCTCCGGGGCCTGCCGGCTGGACTACAAATCCCGGCACACCTGCGGGCGGCTCGCGCCTGCGCAAAGCGGCGCCGGGAAGGGGGGCCGGCTGG
>NW_017728911.1:40655970-40675754 GCF_001723895.1 Crocodylus porosus | reverse complement strand
GGGCAGGGTGTTTGGGAAGCTGTATTTGGTGAGGAGCAGGTTGGGCGTGGGGGGTGTTTGGTGGGCCTGCGTGTAGGCTGGGCAGCAGGATGCTGGGAGCTGCAGGGCCGTGCCGGGGCGAGGAGACCGGCACGGGCCGATCCCCCGCCGTCGCCCCACACCAAGCCCCTGGTGCGTGCTGCCAGCGCCTGGGGCACAGCCCCGCGTTCCCCACCGGCTGCGGTCTATCCGCAACCTGTGCGCTGGGTGGGGAGGGCACGTATTACACCAGAAACAAAGGGAATGGCATTTCTCAGGGAAGATGAAGCAGCGGCTGCTGGAGGCAAGGCGGCTCCATCTCGCTTGCAGCGGGTACGTGTCCCGTACCTATGGCCAGGTGCTGCAGCAGGGCCCCTGGACCCACTCTGCCTGCCCAGCGCCCGGCTTGGGGAGCATCTGCCCAGGGAAGCGGTCAGACGCTCCATTTTACAGGAGCTTGTAGCGCTTGGGAGGCTTTCAACGAGGCCCTTAGTTCAGCCAGGTTTGGACTCCCTCCCAGGCAGTCTGATGGCTACAGCTCTCTCTTTTTTTGTCTTGATCAGATGCCAAAGCTCAGTTAATATCCTCTCTGTCTGCGGTTTTTTTTCCTTCCCCACAGTTCTCAGTTCATCTGTGAGCATTGGGGGGAAAGGGGAGGGCGTTTCTGCTCCCCTGAAAATGAGCTTATATTTTGTTTTCTCACTGGGATGTGGCAAAATAATCTGCTGGAAACCAAACTTTCCTTATTTTTTTTTTTTTTTTAGTAGAACTGCAAGGATTTTTTACTTGTTGGGTTGGGAAGTATGCATTTACTTAATATGTTTTAAAAGATAATCCTGTTAGGGTCTTGACTCCTGCTTTACAATAGGCCTTTTATTAAATCTGACTTAAGGATATTGGAAAATACAGTGTGGTCATTATAATGGTGACTTAGAGCACTGCTGTAACTATAGTGGACTCTTGGCATCACAACCCCTGTTTTTTGAAGCATGAAGTCTTAATTCCAATTAGGATATAACACAACATACACAGTGTCTTGAAAGATCCAGGGTTTTATTATATAAGATCTGATTTAAATGTAGCTGATAGATGAAAACTCAGGATATTAGCTAAGTCTTGTCTGCTTCTGAGCAGCATTTTGTGTAATAGCGTTTCTGGCTTCTAAAAAGCCATTTGCTATAGATGGTTAAAGTAGGGAGCTGGTTAAAAAAGCAAGTAATTTTACATACTTTGTAGCAACCTTTCAAAACCATGTTCAATCGCATATCAACATTGCATCCCATGGTTTGATGCGTAGAGCCTGGCTATTGTGTGAAAACCTCAGGAATTTCAAGAGGATTGTGGTAAATGTTACATTACAATCCTTCCACTAATATTGGATTGGGTGGAGTGCAACATTTTTTATAAAAATTCGAGAGGGAAATGCAGCGGGTTTGTAATTTAGGGCATTTTAAAACTTTGGTTAGAAAAGGAAACTTCTATAAAACCATATTTTTAGAAGGCCCTAAGACTAAAAATAAGAGTTTTCACAGTCTTGGAGGAGGAAAAAATGTAAAATGAGAGGGAGCAGTAAAAACTGCTTATGTTTAAACTTGTATCCCCTGTAATGGCTCAAACTCAAATATTCAGACTCTGAAAATAAACCGTGTAAGTGATTATCCCCGGCTACAAAGAATAAATGGAACATGAGCAGTAAGAAGGCAATTGGATTTTTAATCCAAGACATGGAGGAACGGTAACTTGTTTTTAAAAGATGATTTTCATGTTGAGTCTCTCTTTAACGGTGACTCGCATAATGCAGCCATCATCTACTTTCTCTGAGATGATCTTCTAGCTGAGACATTTTGGGAAAGTGAGAGGGAGTAGGTATGGCTTTTTATAGATGGCTTAAGATTTTTCTTTTTTTTTTAAAAGAGGGGCATTTTGTTGCAACTTAAACAGATAGGTGGAAGGACTGGTGGCACTTAAATGCACGTATTGAGAGGTCTTAAATATGATATGCTGCTCTCTTACTTTAGCTTAAACAAGAGACTGAGTAACCTTTACATTTACACTTGGACTTAGGGTATCTTTAGTAGATTCTGTGTGGGACATTTTCATGGGAACCAGCAATTGGCATCTGATTTGGCCTGGCTGAGGTTAAAGGAATACTTCCCTGGCAGGGTTGAATCGGGTTATATATCTGTGGGGAATATAAAGGTTCAAGTGAGAAGTCCAAGTTGTTGGGTGGGGGAGAAGGGTTGAGTAGGCATGAGAACTGGTGCCCTCTCCTGCCCTCCCCACCCCCGGTCAAATTTAATACTGTTTGTCTCTCAGCCACCCCAGTGAATGCTTGTTTTCTCCTGCACTTAAAAAGCCTCCAGTGACTGCACTTCTGCAACCTTTCTAGGTCATTTGTTTCCGTGCCTAATTATGGTCCTAGTTAGAAACTTCTTCCTAACATCTAACCCAAAAATCCCTTGTTGCAACATAAGCCTGTTACTTCTCTGTCCACTGGGGACAGGACAAGGGAACCATTGATCACTTCACTCTTTTTATAAAAACTTTTTATTTGAAGACTATAGCAAATCCCACCCCCATTTAAAAAGAAAAAAAATGCACAATTCTTCCAGCCCTTCCTTGTATGTCAAGTTTTATAGACCTCTAATAATATTAATTATTTTCTTGATTCTCCAATTTGTCTGCACATCTTATAATGTGTAGTACCCCAAACTGGATGCAGTACTTGAGGAGACGCTTCTGAAGTGTAGAATACAGGGGGCGAATCGCATCCTGTGACTGCAGCGATGCTTTTGGTAATGCATACTTAGTTGGATAGGGCTTGTATTTATTTATTTTGCATCTTTATTATGCTGTTGAATGATACTTGGCTTGTAATGCACAGTGATGCTCCGATCTTTTTCTGCAGTAGTATAGTGTAGCTAGTCATTCCCCATATTTTAACTGTACCTGTAATTTTTCCAAGTGTGCTTTGATTTCATTATAGTGGTGGATTGAGGCTGGGGGTGGGGGTGGGGGTGGAAGGGAAGGGAAGGATTCATTTTGCGTTACAAAGTATTCTTGGTCTATATTTACATAGAGTTCCTAACTTACAGCTTTCAAAAGTGAGCAATTTGTGTGTGTAAACAGGGCATGTTTTCCAGTAGAATCAACAAACAGTGCAAAAACCTAATGTGAGTATGATGAATTAATGTAACCATAACTCTTACATAGCTGAGTTGCATGCTGAGTAACTACTTTTCAGTTTTAAGTATCACTTATGAAAGCAGTTGTAATAAATGCACAAAACTTCACTGGTAGTTTTCCTGCTGAAAATATGTTTCAAAGCTTGGAAATGTCAAACTAGACTTGGTAAACAGCATACAGATGTCTCTGACCGCTCTGGACAGACTTTTTGTTATCTTGGATTTTCCCTGTCCTAAAAAAATGTGTGTTTTCCTTTTTTCCAGCCTGGGGAGTATGTGAATTCTACAGATTAGGATTTACACTGACATCTCCAAAATCCTTTTATCATGCCACTATGTTGAAGCTAGGAAAGAAGTATGGAGTGGAAAAGGGCAGCAGTAAATTATTAAGGAAATGGACAGTGCAGTTAAAGATAGATTTAAAAACATCTTTGTGTGTGGGTGCTGAGAGAGGATGGGCAAGCAAAGCTAGAAACTTTATAAGGAAATACTTGGGAGGAAACATCTGTCTCCTTGGATCTTGTGTTAGATAAACTAGACTTCCACTTATTAAACAATTGCACAGAAAAGATTTTATTGCAGCAAGCACTGTAAAAACAATCCTTTCCTGTTCAAAGGTGAGCTACAAGGTGAACAGCATCTCCCTTTTTTTTTTTTCTTCTGGGCCATCACACACAACATGCCTTTTTTCCTGCTTTTTTGGGGTGGGGGGTGGGGGGAAAAAGACATGATATCTTTGAGCAGGACACTTGGTATGTATCTCTGACCATAGAAATGTTAAATCGTGAGCGTCAGCCAGGATAGAGGGACTTCTTATTAGGTTACCGGTGGGCCAGAACTTTAACATTTGACAGTACCCTGCATTGGTAAGAGAGGAAGTTCCTTTTCTTAAGCCAAGCGTAACTAAACAGAGCCTTGAGCAATCCAGCTCCATTGCATCCTTAGTGATGTGTTTCTGCTGAGCAATTTGCTTCTTGTGCCCTTGGGTTGAAGTGTATGCAAAGCCAGAGTCTCATGGCCCTGTTCAACTGGAAGGCCACGAGGTGACGGAGGTGGAATCTGGGTCGGGCCTGAAGTGGGGAATAAGGTTTCTGGGCAAGTCTATCATGGCTGCTGTCCTAGGCTGGGCAGAACATAGCACTCTGTGCCACTTGAATGTTGCATCTGCCTAACCAGTGATAGTGGGGTGTCCACAGCCTCTTCCAATGTGGCCTTGTGTTGGCCGGCTTAGAAACACATGGTTGGTGTGGAGGTGCTCCTGTGTGGCTGCTCAGAGGTAGCCCCTCTTGCACACCTGCCTTCCACACAGAGTTGAATTTCACCTATGAATTCAAGTTTGTTTCTGAACTGAAGTCCTGGTTGCCATTGAATTGCTCAGCATAGGGTGGACTGTGCTGCTGCTGGGCAGGCTCTTGCAGCAGTACTTTTAGTGCAGCGTTGTTTGCTAATATGACTAATCAGACTGCTCTTTTTGCAAACTGTGTTCCAGGTGAACGAGTGCTGTGCTTTCATGGACCTCTCCTTTATGAAGCGAAGGTATGTCAGACTTCTCACGTTTGCTGAGGACAATGAAAAACCATCTGAAAATAGAATGGCTGTTGGCAAGTTACCCAGTAGATTGGATTGAGCTGAGAATTCAAAATAGGCTGAGAAGAAGGCGGACAAGAGAACAATAAGCTTGCTTTTATGTTTTTCCTTTTAAAAGAACTGTAGTGTGACCAGTGGTGTGACACGGGTACTTTTGGGTATTGCTATCAAAAATAACTTTTTCTGGTGCGGGCGTGTAATGCTGACAGTAGGTGGGCGCTTAGAGCAGGGTGGCCGATCAATTGCTAATAGACTTGTGTGTTTGTGAAAACGTGAGTCAGACTTTCATGTTGCTGAGCTCATGAATATTGTGAGAGTGCCTACTCACTGGTTCCAAATATGTCCCACACATCTTGAGGAGAGGTGGGTGTTACAATATATTAAAGTCATAAATTGGTTTTCCTACGTGTTTTGGCTTCCTGTTTAATCATGAACATTATTGCAATCTTACTTCCATCCATTAGTTGTTAAATGTGATATTTTTTTCTTTGCTTTTAACTTACTGAAGCCCCTTCCATACAGTTAATATTTTCTTTCTAGTAAGGTCTTCTGAGAGAAGTTTTCTATCTCTAACATAGTTTGATAATCTGGGTGGAGAGCAAAATGAGTTACTTTTTGGAATTCAAGACCTTCTGTTTACTTCAGATGCTTAAATCCTAGGACAAAATAATGCATGTTGGGGAGGAGGACAGAGGCAGATGGGAGTAGAGGTTTAAAAGATGATTTTTAGAGCAGGACACAATCACAGATGTCCTGCAAGCAGTCTGTCCTAAAGTGGATAGCCTCCATGAAGACCTGAACTCATTAGCTACCCAGCAGTTTAAAATCAGCTATCTTCTGTTTTGGCTCAGGTCTTTGCCCTTCCTTCTGAGTGAAGATATTAAGCCTTCTCAGTAGCAGTTTTTCTGCAGGCATAGTTCTCCCAATGCCTTAAATATTTAACTGAAATACAAAGCAAATAATACTTTTATTGGAAACCTTTCTCTATCATAGGCCAATATTTCAGTAACTTACATGAGGATCCTTGTGTTTTAGCTTTAGTCATTTTAGGACTTTTTGACAGAGATTTCTTGTCTTTCTAGTGTGTAAAGGTTGCCATAAAGGACAAACAAGTGAAATACTTCATACATTACAGTGGTTGGAATAAAAAGTAAGTATTATGTTTCTGAAAACAAGACTGTATTTTCCTTTGTAGTTTAAGTTCCCACTCCAGCTGGAGCGGGACTGGTACTATCAAGCATGTTACCTGAAGGCTCTTAGCTTGGAGATCAGTCTTTGCTGATCTACATTAGCTTAAACAAGCTAATCTTTAAATTTAAGTATGAAATGACACAAAGCAAACATTGCTTAAATAATCATCTTGTTCAAAAGAGAAATTTCTTCTTGAGCTTTGATTGTGTAGGCAAGCTGGCTTAGTCTCACTAGACTAAAAAGGCTGCTTGTTAGCAGCTGTCCGATGCACTGGTTAACCATGTCTAGGTACAATTTTCATAATTCTGAGATTATGAAAAACTGTAACACCATTATTTTTATCATGAGGTTGGGCAATGCTTGCTTGTCAGGTGGAGTGCTACTTTGACTAAAAAACAAAAAAACAAGGCTGTCTATTGTACCCAAGCTTTGCTGCTAAGGGGTATTGAGTAGTAGGAGTAGCCTTAATCAGAAAAGATTGCTCTTAGAGAAGGGATCACAAGTTTTTAATAGGTTTTTCAGTCTCTACCTCACTTCCTACCTCCCATGAGTTTCAGCAGCAGTGCCATTGGGGCTGCAATTATTTTTGCAAGCAAAAAACTAATGGGAATTGAGGAGAGGAGGAAATTCTAAAGAGTGAGAACTTATCATGGGGGACTTCAAATAAGCCAAAAGTGTTTGCTTCTGGGATTGCAGGTGTGGGTATAATTTTACGTTCTTCTTTCCCAGTTTCCTAAAGCTGAACAGAGGAGCATCCATTTGTTTACAAAGACTGATCAGCTTTGAAATCTTTCAAATCAAATCCCAGTTTAATGTCCCTGTTGTTATATGCAAGCCACTACCTGTTTTTTGGACAGCGTTGCTGTGTTGCATTTCTCCACGCCCCACTCTTCTCAGGCTTTCTGATGTGATATGTTCTGCTAAAAACGAGCGTAGGGGCAATAATTACTTGGTTCTGAATGTCAAAGTTCTGACGCTTCCTCTGCCTGACGAAGGGTAACTGTACCTGAAAGCTTGTAAAGAAGAATTTTTCCAACTATTTTGAGTTGGTCTAATAAGGGGTGTCGGATTTACCCAAAGAACCGTGCCTGCCAAAGTGCTGATAGAATTTTCACCTTTTCGTACTCGGAGTCTACTTCAGGGAGAGAGAGACAGAGCGTAATTTCAAAGAGCTGTTTTGGTTCACCTAAACGCTACCGTGTCATCTCCTGAAGAATGCTCTTGAGCCCATGAAAGCCTTTTGTGTGTATGGTGTCAAGATTCAGTGAGGTCTGAATTAAACTTTGTATTGGTGTCTGATATTCTGAAAGCAATGCTCCCTTAAAGCAGTGAGCAGCTAACTGGGTGTCATAATGCATTTGGAACTCTGGTTCCATCTCCTAAATTCATCTTAACTTCTGGGTATTGATGAGAATGCACTCCTTTCTTCTTAATTTGTAAAGGAGTGTGCCATTGGCTATGTCAAATGACTCTTTTTCTGCTTTTCTTTTTTTCCCCACGTTTGCACTAACTGTCTGCCTCTGATTATTTTCTTGCCTTCAAGCTTCCAATTAACTACATTAAAGGTGGCATTGCTGCAGCATCTACACCTGGGACTGTATGGCTTTTTAATTTTATGACTTTATAATTAAGTTATGGCCCTCAATAATACATTAAATGAGTTTTAAATTGCTTGGCTTTTAATGTTTTTGCAAGCCTTGCTAGCGAGGAAACAAAAGTAACTTTCTCATTATGTTGTATAGTACAATTGCATGCAGTTATAGTGTGCTTGTTTAGAAAGCTTCTGTCAACAATGAAAATGTTGAGAGCAAAGATAGTGGCTGAGACCCTTCACTAAGGCCCTGTCCTAACTGATACAGCCTTTAGTGTATATACAGTTGAAAACAAGGTTTTTGGGTTTTTGTTTTTTTTTCCTTTTTTTTTTTTAAAGAAAACCCTTTTCTTGAGACTCTTGAAACACTTGTACTCCAGTGCTTTCATAGAGAACTTGTTTTTACCACACTGGCATCCTAATCTTGACAGCTTGCCGTGAAACACCAGGATCTTGCTGCATAAATTAGCAAAACTGGGGAAACCATTTGCTTAGGGGAAAAAACTGAATTTCATTTTCCCCCTGGAGAAATTTAGAACTTCAGTCGGTGGGAGTATATTTTACCTGAGAACACATGTTTTAAGTTGGGCCAGCTCGTGACTTGTTATAAAAGCAGAGTTCAGTCTCAAATTCTGTGAAGCTGTTAATTGATTATTGGGAACATAATCTCTGTGTGTACTGTTTTGTTATGATGGTTTGATCGTTTTTGGTTTGTTTTTGTTTTTTTCCAGCTGGGATGAATGGGTTCCGGAAAGCAGAGTTCTCAAATACGTGGATACCAATCTGCAGAAACAGAAAGAACTTCAAAAGGCCAATCAGTAGGTATCTTTTGTTGGAGAAAACCCATGCAAATTACATAAGGATCAAATCTCAGCTCATCAGTTATCTGTCCAGGAATATTTGGTGTTTAGAAGACTTTCAGAGATCGGCTAGTCATTATGTCTTCTTTGCTAGTCTTCTTTAGATACTGGTAATATGACCATATCTAAATGTTTATAATTTAGCAGTCAGAAGAGCTTGTCCATGGTTGCTAGATATAATTTTTTAAAATTAAAAACGATGGTGTTCATTTCAAGCTTCAAGGAAAAGAATAAAATAGATTGAGGAATAGCTAGTAAGCTCTGAAAATACCAGTTATGCATCCTTGCCATCAAGTCAGTTTTGCATGATGGTCACCTAAAAAATATTTCGGAAAATTATGAGATCCTCATGAGATGAGCACACTTATTAGGCAGCTATAATTGCTTTGAACTTGTTGAATGCTCTTTTTATTACTTGTCGTTGCAAAAACTTAGAAAACCTAGAGTTGTATTATTCCATTTTGTTTTAGTGGCTGTTTCTGAAATAGTTCTGATGCATATTTATTTCTAGTAAAAATGGTTGATAGTACAAAAACAGTCACATCCTGTCATTGTGATTTGGTTTCTGCTTGCCTTCACTAAGGCAAGTTCCCTTGGGTACATCCAGATGATCATGGATGTGTGGTACATGGTGCCGCAGATCTGCCTTGTGGCTTCATGCGCACCGCAAAGGCAGGCGTTCCCTGCACTGACACTTTGCAGTGAAGGGTTGTTTTTGTGTCTTGTTTCCCCCCCCAACCCCCCTCTCGAAAAAACAAACAAACAAAAAGGGTGGGGGGTACACACAGCATCACTGGATGCCGCCCAAATCAGGAGCCTGGCCAGCTGGAGTCATGCTTCAGCTGCTGGCCAGGCTTCCTGCCAGGTAAGGCTTCTGGGACCAGCCCAGTTGCTGGCCCCAGCCTCTCGTACCCCTCCTGGGGTAACCTACCCCGTGTGCACATGCATGGGTATTCCCTGGGGAGAAGTAGCAGTGGCACAAGGTGTGTTGCTGTCATTTGTCCCCAGGGAATCAAATGTTTCCACTTATCTGGATGCACCCTCTATTGCCATTCATGAAAAACCCTCTAAATCAGGGGCTGGCTATGTTTTTGGGCACAGTGCCAAAAACACCTGCAACCTTGACTTCCCAGATGTTGGCATGCCAGCGGCAAATGGTGGGGGAGTCGCAAGGGGCCTGATCCTTGTGGCAGCACAGTTCCATCCCCTCTCCTGCTGTCTGCCCTGAGGTGCACGTGCCTTCATGTGCCATCTCCTGGCACCTGTGCCAGGGGTTGCCTACCCCTCCTCCTAGATGTTTTTTAGCCTGTGTCCTTTCTGGAAAGGTATTGGCCTCTCTTGCAGTAACACTTTATTGCCAAATTTGTTTTTTAAAGGGAACAGTATGCAGAGGGGAAGATGAGAGGTGCTGCTCCAGGCAAGAAGACATCTGGTCTGCAACAAAAAAATGTTGAAGTGTAAGAAGCTTTTCTTTTGTTTAAAAAAAAAGAAAAATCTGTTGGCCAGTTGCACTCAAAAACCATATGTAGCACTTTTTTCCCACAAGGCCTATATTTTGGGTGCAATAGCTGGGCTAAAAAACTCTCAAAATACTAGTTATGTTATGGGGTATCTGTTTTGGCAAGATACTTTTCTATTCAAGAAAGCGCTTCTACATAGCGCTCTGTTAGCTGAGGCAGAATTCATGTTGCCTTTTGTAAATGTTGCTTCAACGTTTACATATCATTCCTCTTAAATGATTGAACTGAAGTTGTATGATAACACATCATTTTTTGCATGTTAGATCTTAGTAAAACTGAATCTTCTACAGAATGGTAGGAATAACTCAGGTTATGAATAGTATTTCTGGGAACAGGAGTTCAGCTCAAAAGAATACTTTGCCTTGGGTATGTATCTGTTAAAATAGGGTTTAGAATGCAAATGGAACTTTTTTATTTGCTGTTCATAAAATGCTAGCTTGCTTACTGAAGGCTGCATTTTGTTCTAATTAGTCCATTTCTTCCAACCAACGCAATGCTAAGCCCATGTGTAGGCTTTAAATAAAATGGCTTTGTATTTTAAGATCGGGAGCTGAATAAATTAGAGGCGAGCTTGGATAGTTGTCGCAGGTGACACAATCTCAGAATACTCAGCTGAATTTCTCAGCTCCATTCTTTGTGCTTCATTGAGGCTTATGTAGCCTTATATTTGAGGATTCCTTCCTCCCATTTATTTAGTGTTAAAGTGAAATGGCAAAATTTCATGGCTCCACACGATTCAATGGATCATTTTATTTGGGAATGTGGAGGAGAGAGAGCCCTGGCTTTACTTGATATTTTTTTTTTCTTTTGGATTTGTTCATTGCTAATGTGATCTTTTGGAAACTTTCAGCTGTTAGCTTGACTTGTTTTTGTTCTTCACTAGGAAGAAGGTGTTATTGACACCATTTTCTAAGAAGAGTGTTGGTGGAAGTCTCACATCTCTCTATTTTAGGCTTTGTATCATTCTTGGGTATTTTTGATAAGTATGTCCGTGATCTGAGTGATCGGTCTTACTGTGCAGCTCCAGACTTGGGTCCAAAGCCGTTTCCAGCTAACTAAGCTATAGAAAGGTATCTGGATCTTCAGGTTAGCAACTCAAAAGTGGCTGGACATATTAGCCATGTGGCTTCTTTGCATGTCATTGGCTTCAGGAAGTGGCATGCCTTAAGCATGCTAGCTCAAAGTGCCTCCTGGCTCGGACAGACTCTTGATCAGCCACCTGATCTTCCTTTTTTCTGATTTGAGAAGAAGGCTATTAAGCTTTTAGTGCAAGTTTAAAACCAGTCACAGCTGTCACTAGAGCTAGTGCTTGAGTGCCTGGTACCCCTGACTCTGCCTGCCCTAAAAACAGAGAGGACGGGGTTCCTGGTAGCTCTGACTGTAACAGGGTAATGGATAATGATTTTAATTAGTAAATTGCCATTTTTTTTAGTTTAATTTTTCTTAAAATAAATTTTTTGCATTGTGAACACCCCCAAAGAGTGAGTTTTGGAGCAGCAAACAACTACATCTTACTTGCATAAGTCATCCTGTTTGGATCTGCTGGGATGACTTGTGTAAATAAGGTGAACATGAGTCAATGCTGAAGGTTTCATTTGTGCTCATAGAAACAATGAGATCCAAATTGGGCTAGCCTAAATCCCTTGGTTGCAGGCTCCCATGCCAGGATGAGATTAGTACATAAGCAGGTAAAAAGGCCTTGAGGAATTTTATTATTTGAAACCATATTTTCAGTTGCTGGCTTTGCTTTCTGGCTGAAAGCAACATCTGAGGGATGGGGTGGGGTGCCTTTGCTTCTGCTGTCCCCATTGGAATTGGACCCAGGGATGCATGAGTCACATCATGGTAGATGGGTTGTTACCATGAATGAATTCTGCTTCTCAAAAGCTGCTCTTGTTTTCGGGTTGTGGATGGTTCCTTGGATGGATCTTCACATCTTCAGGAGCCGGTGGAAGTGTTGGGGAAGACACTATCATTCGAGTGGCGAATTGGCTTTTTGTGTTATCACCCTTCATGGTACTGAAAGTATTTCTACATAAAATAATACCCTGTGCCTTTTTCTTTGATCTTGCTCCCAGTCTCCGACTAATGCCAACGTGTGTGATGCATTCTTCTCTGTTAGCATTTTATACGCACCGACTCTTCTTCCCCCAGTGGAAACTTGTTGTTCCCCTGCCTTATCCACTGGAGGGTGAGGGAGAAGAGTCACTTATCTATGATATACTTCAGGGTGACACCTGAGACTGGAGGCCTGATGCAGTACTGGTAGAACCAAGGTCTTCAGATCCTGCCTTCAGCCACACAGTGAAGCTGGGTTCTGATGCCTGCAAATACAGCGTGAAATTGCATCATCAAAATAAGGCCTCTGGTTTAAGAAATTACAACACACTTCAACAAAGGGTTATTACAGATATGTAAAGTGTGTTTGGTGTGGAGGGGGAGTAATTCTCTAACCATTTTATTTGTTTTAAAAGGGGTGACACTGTCAACCTGTTTAGGCCTCAGAATTTACCTTCTGTAGCATGATCTGAGGATGGCACAAATAGTAAAAATAGTAATAATAAAAAGTGGCTCTTCTGTCACCTAAACAACAGAAGGGAAATGAGTGTCAAGTTATCTTGTCCTCTGTGGATGTTGAATGAGACCTAACTTTTGCTAAAAGGTAAATTTTTGAAGCTTAAATAGATTCTCTTTAAGGCTAAATATCAGGTCTGACATTCTTTCCTTAACTCAACCCCCATTGTGCCTAGATTTTTCAGACGAGATGGAGCGCACACTGTTTGCTGTTTGGAGACCCCTACAATATCGACGCGGTGAGTTAAGGATGGATTGTCAAACCAGGAGTTTCATCCTGAAATCTAAATTTCCTTGCTTTTGTACATGTCTCTTAGACTCTTAAAGTCTTAAGTTTTATAATAATGTAAATGGTGATAGTAATAAAGGTAACAGTTCTCAAAGTAACTCTTACTTAGACATCTCTCTAAAGTATTGTAACGTGTGTTTTAATTATTTTTAGAAGCGAGTATGGGCTAGCAAAATCATCATGGGTTTCAGAATGTGTACACTGCAGATTTAAACACATACACTTCCATGATGTGCCTCCTTTAGTGGGAATTCAAGGCATTCTCTTAAATTCAAACAATTGACTCCTTTTAGACTATTTTGGAACTGCAGGTGGTTTTGGAAGTTTGTCTTGGTTGTCATAGGTGAAGTCCTACTCTCAGGACTCTTAATGACACAAATCTTCCATACCCAAGTGGGGCTAAGATCTAGGCTTTTTGTCATAGATGGTGTTGAGTGTTATGTATGGATTGAGGAAACTTCCAAAACACTGGCTAGGTCAACTGCATGTAGCTTGTGTATTTAACATAATGTGGTGAGGATGTTCATAAGAAATAACTAACCCAATAGAATGACCTACAACTTGCAGGTTGTAATGATACTACATGTTTGTTTTCATGATGCTGGTTGTTCTATTGGTGGTAAAAACTCTGTTAAACGACAGTAGGCTAGCCAAAAAAATTCTGGATTTTTTTTTCCTTTTTGGGCATTAGTTTCCCTAGTTGTACACAGTTGCAGACTTCTGGCTGCTGCACCCAGGGTTATTGGGCACAGTCCTGTCCTTCGGAGAAGTCTGGCATAACCATCCTATAGAGAGCTTCCAGTTAATGACTCTGTGGGTTGGGAGTCAAAGACAGCTGGTGTGATAGAATCTGTTAAGGAAGGCATTCGAACCTTTGTGGGGTCAAAACACAGGCCCAGCAGCCAGTCTTTGAAAAAAGATGGGAAATGCAAGTTGCATTGGTTTTTTTTTCTTAATGACATTTTTGCAAGGTATCTGAGCAGATATGTTACTGGGATAGTTGCCTCTGCTTTAGTTGGAGGGGGATTGGAATTTGTTTTAACTTCCCCTCTTCCTGGTGCATGACTGGGGGCGGGTGGGGAAATGAAAGAAAGAAAAAGAAAGGAGAAAATGTAATTTCACTCTCCTTCTTTTTTCTTTTTCCTTGCTCCTTCCTTGTGTAGAAACTTCCAAGTGTCAAGCTGCTTAAAACCGAGAAACTTTCCCCAAAGTTAGATGGCTTTAGTTGCATGCAATACAAATGCTGCCCATGTACAAGTAGCTGGCATTACCTAGATACTGGTGTGGAAGGCTCTACTTGGATATCTCATGGTTCTTTATTGCTTTCCTGTTCTTGCTTAACTTTGCTGGATTTTCCCTTGTCAGTGCTTTGCTGGTGATTCAGTGTTCATGAGAAGGGAAGCCTGAGGCTAAATCCTGAAGTGCAAGAGGGCTATCCTTTGTCTGTACAGTGGAGTTGGAAACTAAAGCTGATTTTGACACCCAGTGTGTTCGGTTGATCTTGGGTAGGAGCAGTCTGGGACCAATCTTAAGCCTCATTTAATTCAGAACAACTTCTACAGACAGGGCTTTTCTGAACTGGCTGCAAGGTCTCCCTAGGGGCTGCTGTTTTAGGCAGAAACATGTATGAGGGAGAGGAGCATGGAGGTTTATCTAATGAAGTACCCATCCCCAAGATAAGTCTGCGTTCCAGTCTTCGCTTCACTTTCCTGGACTGTGGCTGCACTTTTCCTGGCACGGAGAGCCTACCCATTACTAAAAGCATGCGTGTTTTGGGTGTCTGCCTCTGGCAGTGTGAGTTAAGCTGTGTTAAGAATAGAGTGCAGTGCTCTGTAAGGTGCAGTCAGTATCCAGTTACTGCTCAGTCCTACAACAAGGAGTTTGTCTGGATTTCAAAGCACTCGGTATTTGGTTAACCTGTAACTTTGCTTCAAAAGGAGCTGGGCCATTCCTCACCTGAGTCCGTTCCTCACGTGAGCTGCTGGAATGGAGGAAGGTAGTTTTGGCGACTGAGCTCCAAATTGCATTTGCAGTTGGCCAAATGAAAATTTAATGCTCATGAGCCAGTTGGCGAGCAGTGGTCACCAAGTTGCCAACTGGCATAATAGGACCAAAACCTAATGTGAGATTGAATTGAGCCAGGTCTCGTGTGGACAGACTGTTTTGAAAAGAAAACGTGGTAAACGCTTTGTTACCAGGATGTGAGAGCTCTGGAACATGGGGGCTCTTCAAACTGTTTGCCCATTGCTAGATAGAAATAGTGGGTTTTTTTGTAGTTAAAGATAAGTCTTAAAAAATTAGCTTCAATTTTAGCTGAAAACCAACGCTGTTTTTCAAAAAGCTCTGATGAGACAAACTGGAACGTGATGACTTCCAGAACAGTTGCAAGAGCTTTTTAAAGCTTCTTTTGGTTTCATTAGCACTAAAGGAGGGCTGTTAAACAGCTGCCACACTTTGGGTTGAAGGCATTTGCACCTCTGGATAAATGAGCATGGTCTGTATAGGCAGCCTGATGGTTTTTTGGGAACAGTGGTGCTGAGTAAATGTCAAACTAGAAATTAAACCTGAGATTGCTGTTCATAGCATAGCTGCATCAATGGGAATAAGCCTGTTCTTATGCCTCTGTGGTCACACAAATGTTGAGATGCTTGTGTTCATCATAAATCCATTACTGGGATTTTGCTTCAATAGCTGTGGAAAAAAATAAAATTCTGGTTTGCACAGCTAGCTGCCTTATGCTATCAAATATTACTGTTTCAGATTAGCTATTGCAAACTGAATAGCTAGATTTTTTTTTTTTTTTTTACAATCCATCTTACAAGTATTATAGTGTCTCTATATTATTGATATTGCATGCCTTCTGCTACAGCTGTTTTTTGGGGAAGTGGGGTTGGGGTTTTTTGACAGTCTAGTCCAAGTATGACCCTTGCACCTACTGTGCAGGCATGGCTTTTTAAACTCCAAGGATCTGAGATGGGACAGCACAAGTAATTGGTCAACTGACATACAAAATGCACGAATGGTCTTGGAATGGTAACTTTGGCAGTAGCTCTTGAATACTTATTTCGTAATTATCATTACTTAATTCTTGTGTTATACAGGTCCTAGGGCTTTCCTTTTACCTAATGGTATATGTATGTATGCGTTTTCTGCTTAAGTCTAGGAATCCTGGTTACAGTGCTGAATAGCATTCAGAATCTTTTTACTCAGGTTTACGCTATGGTTTTCAAAACGATTTTTTTCTTTTCCCCAACCCACAAGCCCTGATAACTACCTGGACCAGGAATGGGCAGCTGTCCCATCCAAGCTGCGCTGGCACTGGAATGGATGGGGTAGTGGTCTGCTGCCTCTCTCCTCCCTACACGTGCCTGTAAAACATAAAGAGTGCATTTTAAGCTCAATGCTCAGGGAAAAGTAGTCTGTCATTCTTCCCAAGATGTTGTGGTGACACTGTGTACCTGTTGTAACGTACCTGTCCCCTCCTCACAAAAAGGAGTCTAGAAGCTGACTGTAAACCCAGCACAGTTGCAGGTTTATAAATGGCTTGATTCAATAGTATTGAAGTAAATACGTGTCTTTCTAGTGACTTCAGTGCCTATTGGACTGGGCCCTAAACAGCATGTGTGAAGGCTTCTTAGCAGGAAAAGGTTCCTTTGGTTTTCACTGGCTTGTTGGCAGCCAAGAGCAGAACCTGCTCTGATACTGTACTGGATTTCCAGAGCAGTATTCATGTGTTGCTTGGAAAACCAACCTCAGCACAGGCCAACTTGTAAAAATGCACTTGTTGGTCATGACTTGAACCTTTTCTGTCATGACCATCCTTTGTCTGTCAAGGCTGTAAATACCATGGCAATCTGGGCAAAATCATGGTATTACTTCTATCTATCTATCTATTTAGGCTTCTTAGAAATAAGAATTTGACAGACCTGTGAGCAAGTCTTTCTTAAGAGTAAGTCCGGACAGATAGAGCTAATGACTAGGGCTAGCAAATGAATATAGCCCAGGACATGATAGCTAAGAAAATTAACAGTTTATATACATCTAACTGCTTTTAGGCATAACTTTTAGGCATCTTCCACACTCGTAAATATTGCAAGGAGTGCTCATATTTCATAGTTTCATAGATGTTAGGGGCTGGAAGGGACCTTACAGTTATTGGGTCCAGCTCCCCTGTGCTTGGGCAGGAAAGACTACTGCCACATAGAGTGAGCATCTTAATATATTCCTTAGATATTCATGGAAACTCTTTTTAAAGATTCAGTTCTGCATTTAGAATAGCAACTTGACTGTTGTTGCTATGAATACTGTGTTCAGAGATGAATTCTCTAGAAATAAGGGAAGGCATTTGGAGTAGGAGTGCTGAAACTAGTAGGCCTGTGCGAAGCGGCTAGCATTCGCTTTGGATTTGGCTGATTCGGGGGACAGTGATTCGATTTGGTGATTTGAATCACTCTCCTGAATCTGATTCGGAGATTTGGCTGCTGCTGAATCGGCCGAATCGCCTAGGTTCATCCTCCCTCAGCCTGGCAATGGCTGCCTCACCCACCCCAGCTCTTGGCTCTTTGTGGGGGGAAAAAAAGCCCCAGCTCACCAGGTGCTGCTGGATGTGTGTGTGTTGGGGTGGGATTCCTGTTGCCCCCAACTGCCCCATGCTGTATGGGGGGCTCTGCATGAGCCCTCTGAGCCCCCCACCCCAATCCCTCCATGGATGCCCTGCTCGAGCCAGCTCCGGCCCTTTCAGAAAAAAAACAAAACTGAGAAAAGCCCTGCACTCACCATTCTTGCCAGTGGGGGGCAATCCTTGCTGCCCCCACCATGCCACCCCGGGGGGGGGGGGGGCGCTCTGCATGAGCCCCCTTCCCACCCTGAGGCCACTGCAGGAGCAGTGAGTCCCTGGGCTCTTCTCCATTTCCCACCCCCGCCTTTAAAGGGCTGGAGCTGGCCCAGGCAGGGCACCCATGGTGAGGGTTGGTGGGGGCTCATGCAGAGCCCTCCCATGCACTGGGGATTTCCCCTCTGCCCAGTAGCACCCGGTGGGCACTGTGGCTCTTCTTTAAAGGGCTGGGAGCTGGGGCAGCAGGGCACCTGGGTTGGGGGGGTTGGCAGAAGTGCCCCCACCATGGTCCCCTCCCCTAGCCCCTCCTCCTCCTCTGCCCCTAGTACTTACATGCTTGGAGTTGCATGGGAGCTGCAGCCACAAGGGACTGCCCAAATCATCAAAATTCTGAATCTTTTTCTGAAGATTTGGAGAGCTTTGAATTGATTCAGACCTTTTAATTGGTCCCCTGATTTGATTCGGATTTGGAGATTTGGTCACCGAATCGGGCCAAATCTCCTCCAGATCCAGTCGCCACCCAAAGCTTCACGTAGCCCTGCTGAATAGTATTGCAACGGTCATGACAGGTGATTGACCTACCCTCTGCCATCGTGATGCATACCTGAATAACAGGCCATGGAAGCTTCATGTCTCTTTCTCATCTCGACTCTGCCATTTCCTGCACCTACAGTGGCAGCACTGCGCAATAAGCCAGCCTCACTTGAAAGTCCAAATCAAAATTTAGCTAATCCACTAAATCTCGGTATCAGTTGACTTTATTTATATTCTATTGCACTTTCTCTAGGCAGTGCCTGAAATGCTAAAATTGACAAACTGCAAATTGAGCCCATGTCAGATCCTTAAATATCTTTTGAAGTGTTATCCCTGCAAAGTTCTTCGGATATCTTGATATTTATGGCAGTATCTCCCTTGGAACCTGAATAAATTCTTGGTCTCCAAGTTATCGAATGCCATCACTTTAAGTATGCATTGAATAAAGTTATACAATTTCCTCCCTGTCAAACACTGTTCAGACTGAAAGTCTTGTAAATGTTCCATTTTAAATAAGGGGAAAAGCCTGTAGTATTAATTGTTGCATATGAGCCAACAATATTTTTTCATGGATCTGTTTTAAAATGTTCTGCCTTTAACTTCATTAGGGTATCCCCCTGTCTCTTATCACAGAGGGTGGAGAATAGTGCTGCAGTGCCCTTCTCAGTTTCTTTATTTTTACCTCTCTCCTGTATGTATTCTGGTAGGCTGCTGGGCTCTTATTCATTGTTTTGCATGGCAACTTGATGATTTTATACTTAAGATCTTTGTGCCTAGCTTTCCCCCCTCTCTCCCCACCCCATACCAACTCAGATTTGTTATTAAAAACACCTTTTTATTTTTAAACTTGCAATGACGCATCTTCTTTTTGCAGGAAAACAAAAAAGAACAAACAGAAAAGTAAGTATTTGTTTTATTCATAGTCATAGTATTTAGTATATGATGCAAGATGCTCAGCTGCCATAGCTTTCACTTGCACAGGCATATGATAATTGGGTGTTGAGGATCCTAACTAAGCTTCTGGAAGGTCAGCTCTCTATCTTGGATTCTTCCTAGCATGGGGGTGTCTTGGTATGCCAGGGTCAGGCCCTCTGTAAATTTTTAAATTAAGGCAGTGCCTACACAAACAGTTCTGAAATTTAGTGTTTTTCTTTCTGTGATTAAGTAAAACTGATGGATGTTGAGGATTTTATCCCCAGTGGAGCACCTGGGAGGTGGAATATAGTAAGGCTGCTCAAGCATATCTCCAGGGGAACATGTTATACTGCAACCTGTAGTGTTTCTTTGCCTGCATTTTAGGGTAGCATATGTAGCAGGCAATCAATTTCAACATGTATATCTGCATCTAAAACTGGAAGCTAAAACTTCCCTATGTTGTTCATAATCAGGGTGGACAAAAATTGACTATTTTTTTAGAAATAAAAATAAATTTTAGTAATTTTTAAAATATTTTTTGTTTTAAATTGCTTTTTGCTTAACCTTATAAAGATAGCTTTAGTTTAAACTATGTTAAACTTTGATACGGTATCCCACCCCATACTGGTGAACAAGTTAAGGGGCTGTGACTTGGATGACTGCACAGTCCGGTGGGTGGAGAATTG
>NW_017728911.1:40654082-40655145 GCF_001723895.1 Crocodylus porosus | reverse complement strand
TGAATCTATGATATCATCATGGATTAGGGATTATAACTTCTAATTGTATGCTATTTGAGATTATATATTTTATGTAACCTTTTTAGAAAAGTTCTATAAATGGGTCACAACAGGCCAGGGGCTACATTAGGGGCCCAATCTTACAGAGTTCCCAGAAGCTTCTATAGTTTGATAAAGATTAAATAAAACCATTCTGCCCAGTGGGACTCAGTGCTCAGTCTAGAAGATCCCAATAAGCATCTCTGTGATGCTTAGTTTCAGCTCTCAAACTGGATGTGTGTCTCCAGAGATCACATCCTCATTAACAGCAGTATTTGGGGATGAGAGAACAGACTTGATTACTAGTGCTGTGCAAAATTTTACTGCCAGTTTTTTACTCGTTTCGTGGTTGAAAAGGCAAAATTGAAATGAAATGGATATGGTTGAAACAGGCTTGAAACAAAATGAGGCAAGTTGAAATGTGTTGACCCTGTTTTGACATTTTGCCCATAGGCTATTTTAACCTCCCCCACTATAGCCTATAATTTTGTCATTTCTGGCCTGAATTTGATGAAACCTGCAGGAATGGTAGCCCCTTCTGAGGGTATGAAGCCTGCCATGTTTAAAGGAAATAGGTGCAGGGTGTTTGGGGAAACAGCACCTGAAAGTCATGAAAGCAAAACTCCATGTTGCATGTATGTGTTAAGCCACAGTGGGGTCAAAACTGCAGGCACGCTAGCCCCTGCTGGGGCCACAAAGCCTGCCAAGTTTCAAGGAGATAGGTGCAACAGTTTGGGGGAAACTGCACCTCAAGCTGTGGACAAGCAAAACTTGTGCCATTGGTGACGGTGTGTGTGTGTGTCAAGGAGATGGGTGCAGGGGGGGTTCTGAGGCCCTGCATCCCTAGCTGCTGATAGGCAAAACTCGTGACTTTCATAGATTTCATAGACATTGGGGCTGGAAGGGACCTCGGGAGATCGAGTCCAGCTCCCTGCCCAAAGGGCAGGAAGTCATCTGGGGTCATAGGATCCCAGCAAGATAAGCATCCAATTTACTCTTGAAGGTGTTCAATGTAGGCGCTTGA
>NW_017728911.1:40645146-40653265 GCF_001723895.1 Crocodylus porosus | reverse complement strand
TGGATCACCCGCCTATCTTCTGGCGTGGATGCTTTGCCCCAAAGTTTGGTGTCATCTTGGGTGATTGTGCAACTGACTGTCTCTGTCTCGGGGCAGAGGGGGGTGAAAACAATAGGCCTGCTAGCCCCTGCTGTGGCCACAATGTTGGCTACAAAGGACCAACTCGCAGGATCATCATAATTATAGTTTATTAAATGGATGCAGAAGTCAGATCATAAACCTTGAGGCTGACACCACTCGTACAAACTTGCAGTAGCTAGTTATGAACACTAAGCACTGATGTCAAGATATAGCTATCCCCAAGTGCTGGAGTCCACTGTCGATGGCCAGTCGAGGCTTCTTTCAGTCTGTTGTTGCTTCAGAAGGAAGTAGCCAGCTGGTCCTTCTGGCTGGACTGGCAGTGTGCTGGTAAGGTCAAAGAGGGCACCATTGGGGGTCATTCTTCGCTGCCTTTCATCCCTCTCTGGCAGACTCTGACTCCCCAGTTCTTGGGCTTACCCAGTCCAGGGGTCATTGACCTCGTGGGATGTCCCCCTTGGTGGCTGCTGGATGACAGCTGTCAGCCCCGGGGGTCATTCCTGCGAGTATGTGTAGTCTTGGGAGTTTGTTGATGAATTTTGATTAATTCACTGCTGTGTTGAATAGGGTTCTGGGATCGGTTGATTGGGGTGGGGGGGAATTCAGTCCCAAGAGTCAGTTTCATTAGTTCAAACTGGGGCTTTTGTATCTTTTTAACTGTGAAGTTTGAAGGCTCTGTATTGATTCTTTCCTTTCTTAGCCTGTGGTTTAAACCTTGCTCATTAATTCGTTACCATAGCTAGCTACTGTGTTACACAATGAATCCGTGATTCACTCAGGGACGACTGTAACACAGTAGCTAGTTATGATAATGAGTTAATAAGCAAGGATTAACACACAGGAAATCACAGACTAAGGAGAGGAAAGAAACAATACAGAGCCTTCAAACTTCACAGTTAAGGGTACAGAAGCTCTGGTTTGAACTGATGGATGCTGGAAATCAGCTCTTGGGACTGAATACCCCCTGATCAACAGCTCCCAGAGCCCTATTCATCATGGCAGTGAGTTAATCAAAATTCATCAACAGACTCCCAAAACTGCACATACTTGTGGACATGACCCCCAGGGCTGACAGCTGCCATCTAGCAGCCACCAAGGGGGATGTTTGATGAGGTCAATGACCCCTGGATTGGGTAAGCCCAAGAACTGGGGAGTCACCACAGTCTACCAGAGAGGGATAAAAGGCAGTGAAGAATGACCCCCAATGGCACCCTCTTTGGCCTCATCAGCACACTGCCGGTCCAGGCAGGAGGACCAGCTGGTGACCCCCTTGTGAAGCAACATTGCACTGAAAGAAGCCTTAACTGGCCATTGATGGTGGACTGCAGCACTTGGGGATAGCTATATCTTGACACAAATGCTTAGTGGTCATAGCTAGCTTGTGTGTGTGTGTGTGCACGCGCGCGCATCAGCTCCAAGGTTTATGATCTGACTTTTGAATCCATCTAATAAACTGGAATTTTATGATGATCCTGCAAGTTGGTCCTTTGTAGCCAAAATCGTGGCCGCAGCAGGGGCTAGCAGGCCTGTTGTTTTCACCCCCCTCTGCCCCAAGACCGAGACAGTCAGTTGCACAAGCACCCATGTCATGAGCTTTGCCTGTCAGCAGCCAAAGGTGCAGGGTCCCAGGACTCTCCTGCATCCATCTCCTTGACAGCTGGCAGGCTTTGTGGCCTCAGCAGGCGCTAGCAGGCCTGCAGTTTTCACCCAGCTGTCCCTTTTAACACCCAGTGTCACCCATGTCACAAGTTTTAATTGTCTGCAGCTTGAATACAGTTTCCCCCGAACTGTTGCACCTATTTCCTTGAAACTTGACAGGCTTTGTGCCCTCAGCAGGGGCTAGCATGCCTGCAGTTCTGACCCCACTGTGGCTTAACACGTGCACATGACATGAGTTTTTGCTTTCAAGATTTTATGGTGCTGTTTCCCTGAACCTCCTGCGCCTATCTCCTTAAAACTTGACAGGCATCGTGCCCTCAGAAGGGTCTACCATTCCTGCAAATTTCATCAAAATCAAACCAGAAATGACAAAGTTATAGGCTGTTTTGATTCCCCCCCCCACCATTCTAGCATATGGGCGAAATGTTGAAACTGGGTCCAAACGGTGAGACGTTTTGATGGAACTGACCAGCTGTTTCAGCTGGAAATGGACCGCTGCCTTGTCGCGCAGCCCTCCTGCTTACCTACCTGGCGGCCCTCTTGTCTTGGCAAGTTTGTGTACAAACAATCAAGTCCTTGCCTTTCTCTAAAGGTGCAGGGTTTCAAGAAGTTAAGTGAATAAAGGGTATCAAACAATAAGAATGCACTTTTGGTAGGAAAAAATGATTAAATCGAGGCTTCCTAACCAGTGAATTAAATCATAATTTAAATTGATTTGATTGAAATCAAACCCACCCTGTTCATAATGCTTAAGTTAAAGGAGTAAAAACCTTCTAGAAAAAGGAATGATTTTCTTTAAGTAAAAGAAGTTCATCAGAGCTTTGAGACAAACCTGGGTATACTTGTGAAAATTAGTATTAAAAGGGAGACTTGTTTGTAAGCTGACATATTTTATACATGCGCTGACAATATGACTATATTTTGTGTAGCTCCTGGAATTGGGGAAGGAAGCAGTAGCAGTGAGACTCCCCAGCCTCCTAGGAAGAAAAGGGCTCGAGTAGACCCCACAGTTGAAAGTGTAAGTTCCTTCAAACGTTCGATGCATTGTCATTTTTAAAATTGGATTTCAGCTTTTGGGCAAGAAGTTTGTTTTCATTTGTTGTTGCTGTGTTTTTTTGTTCCCCCCCGTTGAGGTCTGCAGCTTTTGTCCACTTTATTTCTGTGATCTCAGATGTGACAGACTGGACAATTCATGGAACAGTTGTTGGGTGTTTTGTTTTAACTAAATTGATTTTAGAAAAATGCAAGGGTGCAAAGTAGAGGTATTTCAAACTCCTTTTACTTAGCTCCTTGTTTTCCCTGCAGGTCTGGTAGGGTCTGATTAGCATCATAATGCTTTGACACTCTCTGGTACCTTAGCAGTCTGTTAATGAAGGCTGACAGTTGGGAATATTTGATCTTTTGTACTTTAGTATATGCCTGTTGCCAGCTGACAAATTAAACCAGTGAGTTGGGAAGTAGCAGTTGCAAGAACTAACTGCAAAAATGCAAAACCTGTTGTAACTTTGATCAAGCTGATTTGCTGAAAGCTGATCAACTCTATTGCCTGCTCCGCTCCCTCCCCTCCTCCCCCTGCCACTGAATGATGCTGGTCTCATGAAGATAATTGCAGCTGTTTGTTAGTACTCCCTGTATCATACTTATTGATGAAGGAGCCAGAAACTTAATGATAAATTAAAACTTCTATTTGGTCACTGATATCTTTACTCAGACTTTATAACTTGGAAAGTTTGCACATGTTCACCAGGACAGTGAAAATTGATGTTGGTGAGGCTTGCATGCTTAGACCCTGGTTTGGGACTGAACCCTCTGGGGTCCTGTGAGCTCCACATGAGTGCTAGGTGTGGTTCTCAATCCAGTTTGGGGAGCCTCAGTTTTTTTTGCGAGTATGTGAAAACAGCACAAGCAAATGACTTCTCCTGGTGGAATCAAATTTACCTACCACACAACGATGTACACCTTGCTGGGGTCGTTTGATCCCAGTACTCTTTCCTGCCATGGCAGGGAGTCAGACTAGATGATCTACTCGGGTCCCTTCCGACCCTAGAAACCTATGAAACTATGAAATACAGAAAGTAAACTTCTTCCATAGGCTAGCCAATTACCTGTCAAGAATGACGGACAGATGGGGACAGTGGCCCATGTCCGGTGAACCATTCCCCTCTCTTCTGGTCTGGGCCTGCATGTGTGTCCTCTGACCTATGCCATGCCTCCTGGAGGAGTTTCCTGGGCTTGGATTTGCCCCACAACTTGGCCCAGTCAGGGCCCCAGTGAGACAATCGGAGCTCAGCGGCTCGCCAAGGGGGGGGCCTGTGGCCCCCCAGTCTGTGCATGGGGCAAGGGCAGACTAGCTGCAGGCTGCACTCAGCCTCTGCTCTGCCTCACTGCCACTGCTTCGACAGTGGCGCGGCACAGTGCCATGTGAGTCCCGCCACTGGGTGGGCTGGGTAGCAAGGCACGTGGTGCTCCACCGCACTGCTGTCAAAGCGTCAGCAGCGAGGCAGGGAGCAGAGGCTGAGCACTGCCCGCAGCTGCAGTCTGCCTTTGCCCTGTGCAGACTGGGGGGCCATGGCCCCCCCCGGCTCCCCAACACTGCACATGTGGAGGAGATGCTGGGTTCTGATAGTCTGTTGACCTGGCCCACCCGGGGCCCCAGTCATCGAATGGGGCCCTGGCTTGGCTGGGCCGGGTCGGGGACGAGATGGAACATGCCCGTCTGCCGCCTCCCCTGAGCCCTGGTGCAAAGTTTTGCATGCGCCGCTGATTGGCGCGTGCACAGTTGACCCAGAGTGTGACAGACTAAGACTTTTATTATATTTGAATGTTGAAGCCATTGTAGCATTCTGTCGTGTACCTGCCAGAAATGGCTTTTCTTCAATAGTTAATACTGAATTTCCAGATCTCGTTCTCCACACAGTTGTTTTACTCCTGCAGGAAAAAGCAAGCATATGGAGGAGAATGCCCTAATGCATATATGTGTGAGCATTTATTCATAGTTGTGAATATGTTGCAGGCTAAAATTTGGGAGCTTTGAGGCTTTTTTTTTTCCTCTCAAAATACTACTTCCTATGTATGTCATAGATAATGGAATAATTCTTAAATGCACACAGATGGAAACGGTTTTAATTAAAAAATCTATGCAAGTGGTCTTTAACAAAATGGTTTTTTTTGTTTTTTTTTGTTTTGATTGGCCACGACAAGTTAGCTTAGCAATTTGTCCTCCTTATCTTGTGAAATATATTAGATATGTGCCTGGAGACCGAGTCTAAGCTGAGCTTGTAGAGCATTCTGTAACGCACGTCACTGGAAATACCTATTTAAGATTGACTTCTCTTGCTGTTGAATTGAGGGTTGTAAGCATGAATTCATGGGCAGTTAATTGGAAATAATGCTCCCAGCTGCAAAAGCTTTAAGTATATATGTTAACAAATGAAATGAGCTGAGTGCTATAGTAGAGTTTCTGGGATAGTGGGTTCTGGTTACTGTCAAGCTAAGTGGAGCTGAATAATCTTTCACTTAATCGGAGAACTTGAAGTGACAGTAGCAGCTGCATAGTTGTAAGTTTTTTGTTCAGGAAAACAATTGCTCTGCCTGGGTGCAATAAGCCAAGAAGAGAGGATGACTTTTTCCCTCCCACCCTTCTAGGAAGAAACATTTATGAACAGAGTTGAAGTAAAGGTTAAAATTCCAGAAGAGCTGAAACCATGGCTTGTTGATGACTGGGATTTGATCACAAGGCAAAAACAGGTACATTTTTTTTTTAAATGTTATCTTCTTGCTGTAAGTGCATTCAGTGACATGTCTCCTCCAGCAAGGCATAATGGAGCAATCAGTTTGTGACTTTGCCTCCCCATGGCCTTTTTGACTCTCTAGATGCCCTTAGATTCTGCCCATAGTTCATGGGTGGGTACCGCAGCCCAGCACAGCTGCCTGTAATCTTCCAGAATAGATTCTAGTGTCTGGACTCCGGCTGGCACAAACTAAATGTTAACTTGCCCTTTTTAAACTCTTACTAGCCATAAGTGTGGTGTCAACCTGTGTGTATTTCTTGAGTCTGATATACTGTAATGCACAGTTTACTCTAATGGACAGAAAAGGTTGGTCCATAGCAATGCTTCCTTATTGATGTTGATGACATTTCACATGTTTAAATTTCAGGACAGAGGAGGAGTTGAGATCTTGCCAAAAGCCTAGGGTGTAGCACAAAAAAACAGCTTTCTAAGCAGGGAGGCTCTGTGGAAACCACCTCTGGTGTACCTGTGCAGGTTACTGTTAATCCTTGTTCTTCGTTATTTAAATCCGAAATAAGCTTTCATACCAATTGTGTAGGTAAATTTAAACTTTGCTTGTTTTTTTTCTCCTGTAATAGACTACAATCTAGCTCTCTTTCAGTTCAGGACCTTTAATGAGTTGTGACTAGTTTCACGTGCTGAAACCTTAGTTAATAAAACTGACAAGAATCTTACGGAGTGATAGAAACCTTGTGACTGACTCATTTTCTGGTAAATTGACTGGCTTGTTCTGATGTGAGCACAGGCTGTCACTTCTCATTCCTGTCGTAGACCATAGCTTTGCTCCTGCAGCCGTTGCGCAGCCAAGGCTCCCTTTGAAACCAGTGGGGGTGGGAGGGTGTCTTCCCTTGTCTACTTGCTTTTGAAAACTTGTGTGACACTAAGGCAAAGGAGCAGTAACCATAACTTGAGTGACATGGAGCTTGGGTCTTTTTCCTACCAAGCTTGCTTCAGTACTGGTATCCTATACAACCTGTGTTCTAGCTGTGGGGACTTAACAGTCCAAGAAGATCCAAAAAGTATAGCTTGCTTTTAATGTTAAATTCTAAATTCCATCTTGATCAAGTTGAGATTTCAGTCCTGATGGAGAACTGAGAATGACAAGTACTTGCTGTACTGCTTCACCTTGCAGTAAATTAAGGCTAGTTGTATAGGTGCAGGAAAGTGACTTGATGGATATATAAGGTAAAAGTAGGGTCCACAGTTTATAGGCACAGCCTGGGTAAAGTGGTGATGAGTCACAGACATCTGTAAGGAGCAGAAAGGGGAATATATATTGACTTGCTGGTCACACAGTGCAAGTCTCAGCTGCTAACAGATTTGGAAAATCATACTTGAAAGGTTAAGGTTTAGTATGTAAAAGTGTCATAGTACTCCCTATACAATACTCCACCATCTCCCTGGAGCGGAAGTCTGCTATACCTAGCTATCATGAACTTTTTTGCTCTATTCTTGTGTCTTTCAGGCTACTGCTGCATGTTGAGTGGTTTTTAAGAGATCTGCTTAAACAATAAAATGAAGTTTTTTTTTAAAGCCTAAAAACATGAGAGGACAAAGGGGGCAATGCAGGAAAGGTTGGCTATAATTTGATACTGTCAGTCACGAGGCACATGCACATTTTACTGGAGTATCTCCCAATAACAGATTCCATGAGCCACTAAACGTTTCTGAAGAAATCTTTTTCTTTGTGTTTCCTTGTCTCTGTCGTAAGTGGTATGCTGACTTATAAATATTATCTGCAGAAGTGTGATTTGCTTGCATTAGTCCAGCTATACTTTGTCTTTCCTAGCTCTTTTATCTTCCTGCGAAGAAGAATGTTGATTCAATTTTAGAGGATTACGCGAACTACAAGAAATCACGAGGAAACACTGATAACAAGTAAGTGTGAGCCCCTCCTTTTTTAAAGGGATTCTCCTGAGCATGTCTGAGCCATTAAAATAAGTTTTTGCTACAGTTATGATTGCTATATTCTCCCTCTGGATGGATCCTAGAAAGTTAGAGTGGAAAGGGACCTCAGGAGGTCACATCTCACTGTGGTGCTCTGGTGTGGTGCCAGAGGAGTGGAAAAGGACCAATGTGGTCTCCATTTTCAAAAAAGGGAGGAAGAAGGGCCCAGGAAATTATAGGCCTGTTAGTCTTACCTTGGTCCTGGGGAAGCTCTCTGAGAATTATCCAGGTGCACATCTGCAAAGGGGCAAGAAGGGGAGTATATGCTTAGGGGCAACCAACATGGGTTCATTAGGGGCAGGTCCTGTCAGACCAACCTGGTGGCCTTCTATGACCAGGTCACAAAAGCCCTGGACACAGGTGTTGCGGTGGATGTAGTCTTTCTGGACTTTAGGAAGGCCTTTGACACTGTCTCTCACCCCATTCTCGTTTAAAAAAAAATTAGGACATTGTGGTGTCAGTGCCTACACAGTGAGATGGGTCACCAGTTGGCTGGAGGCCCGCACCCAGAGAGCGGTGGTGGACGGGTCATGTTCGACCTGGAGGGATGTGGGCAGTGGGGTCCCCCAGGGCTCGGTCCTCGGGCCCGCATTGTTCAACATCTTCATCAGTGACTTGGACGATGGGGTGAAAAGCACCTTGTT
>NW_017728911.1:40622430-40644461 GCF_001723895.1 Crocodylus porosus | reverse complement strand
CAGCTCCCAAGGGAAGTGGTGCTGGCTCCTACCCTGGGGGTCTTCAGAAGGAGGCTAGACAATCTCCTAGCCCAGGTTGTTTGACCCCAGTATCCTTTCCTGCTGTGGCAGGGAGTCGGACTTGATGATCTGCTCAGGTCCCTTCCGACCCTACCAACTATAAAACTAGTCCAATCCCCTGCTCCAACTACATCGTCCCAGCCAAGGCTTTGTTTACCTGGGTTTTAAAAACCTCCAAGGTTGGAGACTCCACCACCTCGCTGGGTAACTTGTTCCAATGCTTTACTACCCTCCTAGTGAGAGGTTTTTTTTTCCCTTAATATCTATCCTAAACTTCCCTTGCTGCCACTTGAGCCCATTGCTCCTCAGTGGTGGTGGCAGATGACAGAACAAGAACAGTCCAGCTCCATCCTCTTCCAAACCCCCCTACAGGGAGGTGAGGGCTGCTATTCAATCCCTGCTCACTCTTCTTCTCTTCTGCAGACTCAGTAAGCCCAGTTCCCTCAGTCTTCCCTCACGAGCACCAGTCTGTTGTAAACAGGCCTAAATTTATGCATCCATTGTAGTGCACAGATTTCTTAACTAGACTCTTACTCCTGAGCATTACTAGAGTGTTGAAAATCCTTGGCAAAAACCAAATTCTTGAATATTATTATACCACTGTTCAGATCTCCTCACTTTTGCCAGACTTGGCTTCAGTCAGCAAGACATAGCTCAGGCTTCAAACCTGGCAGTCAGTAGCTTGCAGCAACCCTTTCACTGGCAGTTTTTCTTCTCCAGTCTTGTAGCCAAGCTACAGCCTCCCTGTCACCATTCCCTTTAGACTGGGGAGCTCCATCCCCTTCTGGTCGGGGTTTGTGTAGGCTGTTCAAACCTAATGGTGGTCTGACCAGTGCAAACCGTGTGTTCCAGCAGGGGAGAGTGGAAGATATTGTGTTGTGCTCACAACTATAGTCACGCAGTATGTGCTCAGCCTCTGAAATGAAAGGGATTTTCAAACTTCAAGCTGGAGGTCACAATGCAAAGTAAATGTTACAGTTAACATGGAGGCTAAAGTGCAAGTCTGCTTAGCTTTAAGAAACCAAAACGGAGTTCAGAGCTTGACCCAGACCTTCTTTCTTCCCCCCACCCCAACTCCCTGTGTGTAATGCAAGCTGTCAATGCAAGCTGGAACAAGAACACCTGAGCTGCTGTATAGAACTAAACCTGAACGTATGTGGAATATGAAGTTGCAGCAGGGTTCAATTGACCTTATAGCCCTGAGGGCTCAGGAATAGTGTCTGAAAACTTGTCTGGAATCTCTCCCAACATACTTTGGTCCAATTCCAGCCTATATGTGCAGCTTCCTCTCTCCTCTTGTTGACTTGAACTGATGTGGGTCAAGGTCCAGTTCTGTGGTTATCTGAATTGTCAGTGAAGAGGGATCTGTGCCCCTGCACATGCTAATTCTAGGTTGGTGCTTCTGAAAAGTGGGCTCAGGATCACTTCCAGGATGTGGATTCTTGATTGAATTGGTGAGTGTCGTAGACGGAGCTGTTCTGACTTCAGCTACAGACATAGCACCATATCCAGTCTGGGCTTCTCTGTGTATCTGTTTAAAAAAAAAACCCCCAAAAATGCACCCTGTGCAACACTGGCTTTGCTTTATGATTTCTGAGCATTTCATTGGCACCTTAATAGTCCTTTTGAGGCTCTTCTAAAGGCCGTGGAGAGGCAGTAAGGAAGGCCAGCTGCACCTTGGCATGCATCCACAGATGCATCTCGAGCAGGTCCAAGGAGGTGATCCTCCCCCTCTATGCAGCACTGGTCAGGCCACAGCTGGAGGACTGCGTCCAGTTCTGGGCACCGCACTTCAAGAGGGATGTGGACAGCATGGAGAGGGTCCAGAGGAGGCCACTCGTATGATCGGGGGCAGCAGGGCAGGCCCTACGAGGAGAGGCGACGGGACCTGAACCTGTTCAGCCTCCAAAAGAGAAGGCTGAGGGGGATCTAGTGGCCTGTTATAAACTAGTCAGGGGGGATCAGCAGGCACTGGGGGGTCCCTGTTCCCCGAGCACCGCCAGGAGTGACCAGGAATAGCGGTCACAAGCTGGCAGAGGGTAGAGTCGGGCTAGACATCAGGAGGCACGACTTCACGGTCAGGGCAGCTAGAATCTGGAACCAGCTTCCAAGAGAAGTGGTGCTGGGTCCTACCCTGGGGGTGTTTAAGAGGAGGTTAGATGAACATCTTGCTGGTACTCTTTTTCCTGCCGTGTCAGGGGGTCGGACTCGATGATCTGCTCACGTCCCTTCCGACCCTAGAAACTTTGAAACTATGAAATTAAACTTTAAAGACAGCAGAGATGTGGAATACTTTTTTGTGGACTTTGAAGCCCGTGAGGGGAGCCCTTCTTCCAAGTGTCATCAAAACTGCACACAGTCTCAATCCTATCAACATCTATCTTCTGCGGACTCCCGTGACGTGATCCATGTGCAGATGCATTGCAAACCAGGCCACAGGACACATTTGTATTTCAGTGGGAACAGAAACAGATGGTTGATCCAGGGATTATCGCACTTTTCATCCTCCCACTGTGGCCAGGACCAAATACACTTGCTGTGTTCACCTAAAACCCTGAATAGGCAGATGTGGAGATGATTTACCCTCTGGGATTTTAAATTAATCTTTAATAGTTGAAGGCTAGTTTAAACTCAAAGCACATTTTTCTTCCAGTTCTTTTCAGCAATAGCTGCCACAAATCTGAATGTGCTTGGTATTGACATAAATAACGTATCTCCTTTCTCTTGTTCTGTTTTTGGCATCAGGAACAATGTGGCAGCAAGTCCTTCAGCCTGATGTACATTTTATGGCAAAAAAAAAAAAATACTGGTTTTGAATTTGGTCACGTTTCCAGCTCTTTGACTCTGCCCCTCTTCTTGCAGGGATGTGAGAACAGAAGCTCCCCCTCTGCCTTTTTGTGTGTTGTTCCCTGTGTTATCCATGTCCCCTCCTGGGTCGTCTTTCAACAGCAAATGATTCATCTTTCAGTCACTCTTCTATACCCCTCCTGTTCTTGTTATGCTTTTCTGAAAACTACTTCAGTTTGGCTGCAGTATCTTTCTTGAGATGGGTGACTTGTTCTGGCCACTCGTCCTTAAGGAGAGAACTGAGACATATGGTGGCCTTGATGTTCATAGTGTTCTTTATCTTGTCTTCTGACATCCTTTGGGTTTTGTATTGCACTTCTTGCAAGCTGTCTTGAGTCAAGGTGTCACTATGTAGCAATGAACCCAAAGGAGAGAGAGAGGACCCTTACATTTTCATAGAATTATGGGAAAATAATGCTTAGAAGGGACCTCCAGGAGGTCGCATCTAGTCCAAACCCTGCTCCAAGCAGGACCAGCCTCAACTAAATCATCCCAGCCAAGGTTTTGTCTAGGTGGGTCTTAAACACCTCCAAGGATGGAGACGCCACCACCACTCTGGGTAGCATGTTCCAGTGCTTCACCACCCTCCTGGTGAGTTTCCTAAAATCTAACCTCAACTTCCCTTGCTGCAGATGGAGCCCATTGCTCATTGTCCTGTCATCTGCCCCCACTGAGAACAGTCCAGCTCCATCCTCTTTGGAGCCCCCCTGCAGGGAGCTGAAGGCTGCCATCAAATCCCACCTTGGTCTTCTCTTCTGCAGTCTAAATCAGCCCAGTTCCCTCGGCCTCTCCATACAAGTCATGTCCTGCAGCCCCACAACCATTTCCACTGGACTCTCTCTCTCTCCAATGTGTCCACATCCTTTCTGTAGTGGGGGCCCACAACTGGACACAGGACTCCAGATGTGTCATCACCAGTGCAGAATACTGGGAAAGGATCACTGCCCTTGATCTGCTGACAAAGCTTGTACCAGTGCAACCCAGGATGCCATTTAGCCTTCTTGGCATCAAGGACACACTGCTGGCTCCTGTTCAGCTTCTTGTCCCCTGTCCCCCCCAGGGCCTCTTCTGCAGAGCTGCTGCCCAGCCAGTTGGCCCCAGCCTGCCCCGGTGCAGGGGATTGTAAGTGCAGGACTTTGCACTTGTCCTTGTTAGACCTCATGAGATTTCTTTTGGCCCAGTCCTCCAATTTTTCTGGGTCACTCTGAATCCTAGGCCTACCCTCCAGCGTATCTATTACACCCTTCCCCCCACCAGCTTGGTATCATCCGTGAACTTGCTGTGGGTGCACTCCATCCCATCTTCCAGATTGTTTAATGAAGAGCTTAAACAAAGAAGGTCCCAATACTAAGTGGCCCTGGGGCACTCCACTTAATATTGCCTGCCAGCTAGACATTGAGCCTTTGATTACTATCTGTTGAGCCTGATGATCCAGCCAGATTTCTATCCATCTTACAGTTCATTCATCTAACCCATACTATCTTGGCTTGCTTGCAAGAATGCTGGTGGGGGGAAGACTGCATCAAAAGCTTTGCTAACTTTCTTCTGTTCAGGCTAGCATTTTTTTTTTTTTCTTGCTCTTGCTCTTGCTCTTGCCCTCACAGAGCACAGGACTTCCCCTGCCAAATTTTAAAATGTTACCTGTTGGAAGTGGATACTCTGACTTTTAGAAAAGAGAATAAATTGCAAAATGCTAAAATAAAAAGGAACAATCCCAGTGTCTGAATTTAGTTTTATAGTGGGGGTGGGCAATTATTTCGGGCAGAGGGCTGCTTACTAAGTTTTGGCAAGCCATCAAGGGCTGCATGACAGGCAGCCCAGGGCAGATAAATATTAATTTTCTAAATTTTTTAGGGGCCCCGCGGGCCAGAAAGAATGGCCTGGCGGGCCGCATCCAGCCCCCAGGCTGCATTTTGCCCGCCCCTGGTTTATAGGGTGAAGACTGAATCATTTCTAAGAGATGGGCAGCAAATATGTTTTGTACAGAAGGCTACGTCCGTGTGTAACTACATTGTAATCAGAAATGAAGTAAAGTCTAGGGCTACGAGAGTTGTGTTCAGGAAATTTAAGGCAAGAATTCTTCAGCTGAACATTTTATGATCTCTTCCAGTCGGTTTGCTCTTCTGTTATAAAGTACTGGTGCTTCTTGAAGTGCCACACCCAACTCTGGTCTAATTCCATTGTAGATTATTACTGATCTTGGTAAAAATGAGTGGAATAGAAATGACAACTGTACACTTCAAGACTTCAAAGAAGTTGCTTTTCCATCTTGGTTTCAGTACTACTTTTGTGTTTTTTAAAGCATTTGGTGAAACATTGCCTTGGAGTGTGAAGCTTGCTACTGGCCTCTTTTTCCTTGTGTTGAAATTTTTGCTTCAGATGTCTCTTTATACAGAACAGTGCATTTTTAAAAAGACACTAGAAATAACAAGGGGTTTTTTTGTGTGTGCACGTGTAATGTACCATTTAAAAAATATATATTTTTTTTAATGAAATCTTGCCTGGACTCTTCAACGGGGTTAAGAGTCATGTGGCCAACTCTCCCAGTTCTTGTGACTATGTATAAAAGGACAAAAACACAGTAAGCCAACCGAAAATGTTAATATTCCATGTGTCTTTTTTGTTTATCAGAGAATATGCTGTTAATGAAGTTGTTGCTGGGATTAAGGAGTACTTCAATGTAATGCTGGGAACTCAACTGCTGTACAAATTTGAGAGGCCCCAGTATGCTGAAATCTTAGCAGATCATCCGGACGCTCCCATGTCCCAGGTCTACGGTGCACCTCATCTGCTACGACTCTTTGGTAAACACAGTGCCTCCCTGCTTCCAAGTAATTTAATCATTTTTTCTTTCCATCTTGCTGCCTGAAATTCATCAATATCTGAATTTGAATGAGAAAATGAGTGAAGTGTCTAAACCAATGGCTCAAGTCCATCCTCAATTTGGTTGTATGAAAGTTTTAAAACAACAGATCTGTTCTTCAAAATCAGAAGTGGATTTTCCACAACATAATTGTTTAGGCGGGAGAAGGAAGAATCTATTGGAGGCTTGGGATTTTAGGATCATAGGAGAACAGGGCTGGAGGGATATCACAAGGCCCTCTAGTCCAGCCTCCTGCCCGGGGGGCCGACTAAATCAATCCAGCCAAGTGTCTGTCCAGCCTGCTCTTGAAAATTTCCAAGGGTGGAGATTTACACAACTTCTCTGGGTAGCCTGTTCCAGTCCTTGACCACCCTCAGAGTTGAAGTTCCTTCTAATCTCCAGCCTGAATTTCCCCTGCTGCAGCTTGCTTCTGATGCAGTCCCCTACAGCCACAACATCAGCATCCTTGTGTATTGAAATGTGCTTGTTTAAAGCAGTCTGTCAGCCTCCAGAGGGGTGATGCTGTTCTCTTTTTTTTCACTGAAACAGTGAGGATCGGAGCTATGCTTGCTTATACACCCCTTGATGAGAAGAGCTTGGCTTTGCTATTAAATTACCTGCATGATTTCTTAAAGTAAGTATAACATTTCATGTCTGATTACAGTATAAATTGAAAGCCTCTCTTTATGGCTGTGACCCTGTAAACACAAGTGTGTGTGCACATGTGTGCTGGGTGGGGGGGATTACATGTTGCTGTTGTCAGACTAACATTTGATTTGTGATGTGCATTAATTTTATGAATAATTAGCAATTTAGAGGTAAGTTTTAAATGAATCAACTTGGAGGTAACTTTAATGTGCAGCAGCCTGATGGGCTTTAAGGGATGAAAATAGTTTTCTTAACTTTTTTGGAGCTGTTCAGTTATGAATAATTCATATTGAAATTTGAAACCAGTAGCAGACTTGCACTTAAGTTAGTTAAAGTTAGCACTTAAGTGAGCTAAAGTGCTTTAAATTCTTAAATTAGCAGGAAGCATCTTTCTGTTGAAGATGCATCACTTTTTGGGGGAGTTGCCATTGCTGAAAAGAGCAAATGTTTCATGATGTCTGAAACATACCATATTTCTGAAAGGAGAAATCATCAAAACAAGTTTGGGAAGGGGTCAAAAACAAATGTTTGTTCCTGCACAAACTGCAGCAGCTACTAATTCAGGCCACCTCCATCAGGAGAGTCTGTTTTGAAATTGGTCATTTACTATTATTCTCTAAATGAAAAATTTTTGCCCTTTTGTATTTTATATGGCACTTCATAGGGGCACCAGCAAAAGTTGCACTGCATTGTATAGGAATAACATATAGACACTCCTTGTACAACTTATTTAAGTAGGCAAAACCAACCTATTTTTTCGCCTCCCCCATTTTCAAGATGGGAGGAATAAACACAGAGAGCTTAGATGACAACTGACCTGAGTCCACACAGGAAGCTAGCGGCAGAGTTGGACCTGAATCAGACCTCTCAACCCAAAGTGTGAATGAGCTGCCGGCTCTCTTCATGAACAGCTCTTTGCTAAGAAGAGCTTAAGCTGTTTTCTTTCTTGGTCCGTTGCACAACTTGTTGACCTTAAGACTGTTCAAGATGATGATGATGATTAGCCCTAAATGAAAAGCTGGTGTGCACTTTTAAAAGAGGCTTAAACTCAACATCGTTGACGGATGGTGAGACTTGGGTTTTGAGGCATTTGGAAGCTTTTAAAAATGTTTACCCTACCCAAAATCTTTTTAACATAGGACATGAATGCACAGTCTAAAAGTGGGGATTTTTCTCTGTTCTCATGAAAATCATGCCAACTGCTCTTAAGTGTCAAGCTCACTTACAACTTAGCTCTGATTCTTTTGAGTTGTGAAAACCACAGGGTATTTATTCATGATGGTGAAGGGCTTAACCTAATTATGGCTTATGCACTGGAGGCACATTGAGGGATCTCCTGGTGTTACACACATGCTTATCCCCAGTAAATGCATGAGCAGGACTTTCTTTCAGTTTTCAAATATCCCTTCATCTGCTGGAAGCTCTTTCTTTCTTGCTTTCCTTTTTTGTTTCTTGATTTTTAAAGTAATTGGTCTTTCTTTGTAACACTGTCATGAAGAACAGCAAACTGACTTAATTCTGTATGGGAAGGAGGGTAAGACAAAAGCTGTTGGTCACCAGTCCATGGGGCTTCAAATAGTGATTGTAAATGAAGGACACACAGTAGTAAAAGAGCCTTCGCTGCTTAAAAATCAGTGCTTTCTACTTCTGTGTAACTGCATGTGAGAGAGAACTATTGGGATTGGGGAACACTTTGCCTATAATGCACCAAATCTCTGCAGTGTCATGATGAAGCTTCCTGAGGTGAGCCCCTTACTTGGTCTAAGCAGAACTGTTTTTACCACACTTACCAGTAAATCTGAGAACTGAACAAGTGGGGTGTCTGATACCCTTGGTATCCTTCATACAGCCCCGAGTAGCCCCCCTTTTTAAAACTGTAACATAGGGATGCATGCACATTATCTACTTTAAAGGGGCAGGGGGAACTGCTGCTTGTGAGCGCACATCAGCTGTTACTTGTGTCACTACAGGATCAAACAGCTAAATGTGAGTTAAAGTACTTCAAATTTGACCCTGAATGAAGTGGGGGTAAAGGGGTAAGGACCAGTCTTGCTACACTTAACATCACTACAGAATCGCGCAGCATTACCAGTTTATTACATCTGTCTGTCCCCTAAAGTAGTCGTTGGGTAGGAATACCTGAGCCTACCTTCCAAAGATGGCTGGAGCATCCACGCAGAGGATGCCCTATTATCCAGAGTGTTTTGAATGACTGGCAGACTCCAGCAGAAGAATGATGCTTGATATTGTAGCCAAACCTTGAATTCAGATTTTCTCTCATCGTTGGAGGCCTTGTAATCTTCTTGGCGCTCATCTGCAGTCAGGGTTGCTTGACAGGAATATGTCACTTGAGAATTGGATGTCAGTGTAAGCTGTTGAGAATCTCTCCTTAATCATTGGCTTTGAACAGCCTGGAGCACTGCTGAGTTGAGTTCATGCTAGCTGATTACTGTCAGACTTCTACGTTTGAAATTTGGGATTGAGCTTTTTGGATATACAGGCTTCTGAATTGCTGGCTTCTGTATGAGACGGAGTAAGATGGCATAGGAGTGCAACTTGGATGCACTAGGATCTAGACAACGCAGTGTTCTGATCTCTGAAATGGGTCTTTTTTGTTCCTAGGTATTTAGCGAAGAATTCGTCAACGCTGTTTAGCGCCAGTGACTATGAAGTAGCCCCACCCGAATACCATCGGAAAGCAGTATAACACCATGCTGGCTTAACGCAGTAACCATTAGGTCTCTAACTGTACTGTCTCCTGCCACACTTTGTTCTTCATTTTTCTATTGCACATGTCCCTGCTGCACAGATTATATAAATTCTGAGTGAATAACGTGTGTGTGTGTGTGTGTGTCTGTGTGAAACGAACTGACACTTGTGAGTTTTACCGTGTTCTTCTGTCCGTTCTGAAACGAGCTTGGAGACGGCTCCAAGAATCTGTCAGTGATCGTCTGCGCATCAGTTGAGTTGAATGCAAAAAAAATGCAAGTGGGGTATTTGTTGTCTGAGCTGCTTAATGCTCGTGTTTTGACACCCAAGACTTACCTAACTAATCTGCATCCTTACTTAGTGATAGCCCCGACTCACTGGGGGTGAGATGCTACTAAGTCTGACTTCCAAGCCCATTTCCTTCCCCAGTGTCTGAAGTAAAACAATTGTTGGTCCATAAATTTTACTCCTAGCCTAGGTGGCTGAAGGATTGTGACTTTTTTTTTTTTTTTTTTTTTTGTATTCTAACATAATGGCAAATGAACTAATGAATTGTTGTATCTTGAGTGTTCTGGAAATGTTTTGTCTTTCAAAGAACTGTTTTACAAATCTTCAAATAAATTTTTTTTTAATTTCAAATGTGTTTAATTTTTATTTAATGTTTTGCCTAATTGGAGCCTGTTTTAAAAAAAAAAAAAAAGTTAAGTGCTCAGATGTGGTAATCAAATCACTGTCATAGTCATGGTTTTCAGCATGCTAAATCTGTAGAAAGCATAGTTTCTGATTAAAGTTGAAACAGGTTTGCAGCTGTTGTGTTTTAACTTGTTTTAGTCCTCAGTACTCGGAACTGAAAGCAGTTGGAATTGTGCATCATTTCATGCATTTATTTATGAAGACCAGTTATCTGCTGTTCCTCAATGTTTTTCTGAAAGTCCCTGAGAGAGTTTTGGAAGACTTTGGTCAGTAGCCAGTTAGACTGAGGTGGTGAACAGAGAACCCCGTTTGGGATCAATGGCTCTTTTTCAGAAGTGATAGGAGGCCCCTTAGTGCTATAAACAGCACTCTCCACTAGTAAATGAGCATCATGCACTTGAACTTGCTATCTTTTCACGCAGCAGATTTCTTCCTTTTGGTAGTGAATAATTCAGTGCCTAGCTACTGATACGGCAACTCCGATGCACTTGGCTTTTATATCTGCCTACCCAGAGTGGGAATAGGTTATAGACAAATCCATGGGTGGACAAAGGTGTATATTTATGGTTCTAATGGTCACAGCAGCCCTCAATTACTGAATAACAGTAGTTTCAGGTGGTGTGCATGAAGTCACAGTTTGTTTTACACAAGATACTGCTCTTCTGCCTCTTACATGTTTCTTCTGGGTCCAAATTCTGACTAAAATTAACACTGACATGTACTTAAGAAACTCAGGTCCAAGACGGAACTTCTTGGTGCTTGTGATGGATTTGGATCAATCCTGTTGGAAGCTGTACAGAATCACAGACAGTTGGGGTGGAAGGGACCTTAGGAGGTCACATCTAGTCCAGCCCCAGCTACATCATCCCAGCCAAGGCTTTGTCCACCCAGATCTTAGAAACCTCCAAGGACGGAGACTGCACCACCTCTCTGGGTAACTTGTTCCAGTGCTGTACTACCCTCCTCATGAGAGAGTTTTTCCTAATATCCCACCTCAACTTCCCTTGCTGCAGCTTGAGCCCATTGCTCCTTGTCCTGTTGTCTACCCCCACTGAGGCCAATCCAGCTCCATCCTCTTTGCAGCCCCCCAGCAGGGAGGTGTGAAGGCTGCTATTCAATCCCCCTTGGTCTTCTCTTCTGCAGTATAAAGCATAGATTCAAGGGTTGGGAGGGACCCTCAGTGGGCCATCTAGTCCAACCCCGTGCCCCTGGCAGGCAAGAAAAGGGTCACTAAACCTGGAATCCTGTGATCCTAGCCAGGTGCCTGTCCAGTCTCTTGAAGACCCCCAAGGATGGGGCAAACACCACCTCCCTTGCAAGCCCATTCCAGATCCTGGCAACCCTGCCAGTGAAGAACAGTTTTCTAATGTCTAGCCTAAACCTACTCTCCAATAGCTTATGGCCATTGTTCCTTGTTCCAGGGGGTGCCCTGGTAATCAGCCCAGTTCCCTCAGGCTCTCCTCACAAGTCATGTCCCCCATCCCCCCCAACCATTTCCGTTGCCCTTCTCTGGATTCTCTCCAATGTGTCCACGTCCTTTTTGTAGTGGGGGGCCCACAGCTGGACATGGGACTCCAGATGTGGCCTCCCCAGTGCTGAATAGAGGGGAGGAATCGCTGCCCTTGACCTGCTGGCAACGCTCCTACCAATGCAGCCCAGGATGCTATTAGGCAACAAGGGCACACTGCTGGTTCGTATCCAGCTTCTTATCCTTTGTAACCCCCAGGTCCAATATATGGAGTGGAAGAGATGAATAGTCTGATCTAGTTTCTGAAAGTGTTTGCTATGCATAAGAATAGCATGCTCTAGCTGCTGGCAAAATGGCTGGCATGCTAGGCAACACCATTCCCTTCACCCCTCTCCCCACACATCTCTCTACCTGAAACTAGCTTTTCCTTTTGTCCTTAGTCTATTAACCTATTAGATGGAGCCTCGTAATATGAAGTTTTTATGAAGTTTTTAATAAATCTTTTCTTGTTCTGCAGCCCTGTGAGCTTCATTGCAGAAATGGAGGGCACATTTCCATGCCCATGTTCTCAAACAGCATCACTAAGTAAGTGAAAAAATCCCTGGTTGAAGGATAGTCATCTCTTCATGTATAGCAGTGAGACAAGACTCCTATTAGAGTTTGAGTACTGAACCCTCTCAAGGCTGCATTGTTGCTGGCTTTTGTGAGGCTAAATCACTTCCATGCATGTGAAAGTTACTTTTTTAAATTGGCTTTTTGAGTAACACATTTGTGGAAGGTGATAACATCCAAGTCAGGAGAGAGCAACTTGGATTGTGTAGTGGCTTTCTGGAACCTATTATGGTTAGGGTTGTTGGTAACCTGGGCTGCTTATAGCATGGCTTTGGGCAATCAGCATTTCCTGGTGTGAATGCAAAAGGGCTAAAAATCCCACCATGGTGTTTTTGAGCTATCGCAGTTTGAGCCAAGTGAGCTGAGTTGGGTTCTAGGTGCAGACCTGTGGGGTGAGGAGCTGGAATTGTTGCTGAAAAGGGAAATGCTCTTACAGGGTCACAGCAGGACTGCCTGGCAGCACAAGCTGCCCTGTGCCCACTGGGATTCCTGCAAACAGGTTTGGCCTGGGCCTCTTGAGTATTGGATGCATGGCTTTGATGTGAGTTCCCTGCAGGCTCAGCGGGACTTGCCTTGGGAAGGGCAATACCAGGACCTGGTCATGTGTTGCTTTCTGCTGATGCTTGGTTATAGTCATACTCCCCTCATCCATTTCCATTATACACGTGTTTGCTTTTATCTGTGCAGCTCCCGGTTGCTAGGAACAGCCATGATGTTACATGGCAGCCTTTGTCTCCAAAGCTGGGCAGTGAATGCAGTGCAGGTACTGCAGAGTAACTTACCCCAAGTTTTTATGCTGTAGTAAATGTACTTCTTAGTAGGGAGTGGACACTCAACCAGTTCTCCTAGGCTAGCTGCCTGCAGTGTGCTATGTTATAACTCCAGCCCTTTAGGTAAGCAGAGGAGCTGATTGCATGAAGCAAACAGCTACCTTGGGTTAAGGTTGATAGGGGATGGACCCACAACACTTATTCTACAGTAAATTACCCAGGTTTTAATTGCTGCCACTTTTTTTTTTTTTTTCAGCCTAACTGCCTGGAAAAAGAGACTTGCTCTATAATCAAGCTGAGTTGTCTGTCCTACTGTTACGATGGAGTAAGGCAGTGCTAGATTCAAGGTTCTCCTCATTAGACTCCAGGGCTCCCTTCAAAAAGGCCAGTTCTTGGTTTTCACTCATCCTTTGACTGGAAAAAATACTAGATCAGTTCTTCTGTGCCAAAGAGCTCAGACCACAACAAGACAAGATGGTTTTAACTTTCTGGATTTATCTTGTGAATCAAGTGTAGGTGTTGGCACACTTAACAGCGTGAATGTTGCACAGTACCCAGTTTGTAAAAGGATTTCACGGCACCCTAGTTGAGAACTGGGGTAAACCCTTCAACATGCCTGCAGCCCTCCGTGCCTCGCTGATGGGAACAGAAACCTGCAGGAACAGCATTAGGCTTGTCAGATTGGTTTGATGAGCCAAACACTTTCCTACCTTTCCTTCGGTGCATATGAGCTCTGCTGCTAGAAGAGTTTGGGATTTTCCTCTCATTGCATAAATCTCTCTAGCAACAGGCTACTTTTTGGGTGTATGAAATGTCAGTCAGTTATGATAGTCCTTGGGCAGGTTTGCTGGGAGGGTGGCTCAGCTGTAGCACAGATCCAGCATGTGCCTTTCACAGGACAAATGAACATGGTTTTCCAGCCCTCCTGAAGACACCTGGTATCACTTGACTCAGACATGAGTTAAGGCATTGGTGTTTTTGAGGAGAAGGACTGATGATGTGTGATTGCAGGACAACAGGACATAGCAATGCCTGGGAAGCAGGGTTTTCCCTGCTGGTTGCATCTGGACCCCTAAGCTGAGGACTAATAACGACATTTAGCAATGATGTTTGTGAGTTGCTATGGAAATAAGGTGGTTCTGAACAGCCTGCCTGATGGAGATGTTGGCTACAAAGGACCAACTTGCAGGATCATCAGAAAATTCTAGTTTATTAGACAGATGTAAAAGTCAGATCATAAATCTTGGGGCTCATCCCCTCATACACACATTCATGCACGCACACACACTTGCAGTAGTTAGCTATGAATACTAAGCACTGGTGCCAAGATCTGCCTGTCCCCAAGCGCTGGAGTCTATTGTTGATGGCCAGTTGGCTTCTTTCAGTGCGATGTTACTGCAGAAGAGGGTTGCTGGCTGGTCCTTCTGGCTGGGCAGGCAGGTGCTGGTGAGGTCAAAGAGGGCACCATTGGAGTCATTTGCTGCCTTTTATTCCTCTCTGGCACTCTGACTCCCCAATTTTTGGGCTTACCTAATCCAGGGGTCACTGACCTCATGGGACATCCCCCTTGGTGGTTGCTGGATGGCAGCTGTCAGCCCCAGGGGTCATGTCTGCAGGTACGTGCAGTTTTGGGAGTCCGTTGATGAAGTCTGATTAATTCACTGCCTTGATGAATACGACTCTGTGGGTGGTTGACTGGGGGGTGGTATTCAGTCCCAAGAGTTGGTCTTTAGTGTTAATTAGTTCTAACTGGGGCTTCTGTACCTTTTAACCGTGAAGTTTCAGGGGGTTCCTGGCTCTGTATTGATCCTTTCCTCTCCTTAGATTGTGGGGTCCTAAGTGTTAATTGTCACTTGTTAACTTGTTATCCTGGCTAGCTACTGCCTTATGCAATCAATCAAAATTCATTCAGGGACCCGCTCAATACAGAGAAGACCCGATTCCATTCCTGCCCTTGCTAACATTGTTACATGGTGCAACTTGGTTTTAAACTTAAAATGCTTTTGTTACAAAGTTTAAAAAAAAAAAAAAAAAGCATAGAATATAAAACATAAAAGGGTGAAATGCCATGGCACATGCAACAAATAGACCAAATACAATGTGGGGTCAGCATACTGATACAGAATACTATTTTATAACAATGAAAGCATCTCCAAACTATATTTCTATTACAAGTATACCTTATATTCTATAAAAATAATATAATAAAAGAAGAAGGAGGAAGAAAAGGGAGAAAAGAGAAAGCGTCCCCAAAAGGGGCCAAATACTGCAAAAGGGGCTTTTGTCATATGGAGGTGCAGCCAAAAAAAAAAAAAGTTTCTTGCTACAGAGAGGCCTGATTAGGAAGGGAGCTCAGTGCAGTGGGGGCGAAGCATCTGCAGCCCAGGGCCCACAGAAGTGACACGATGTAGGCTGTGGTGTGCTGCACCTCCTACAAGGTATGTATGGAGCTGGTGTCTCTGGTGCCAGGATCGCCATGTTTGCTGCTTGAGCGCCAAGAGCAATGCAGTTGGGAGGGGTGGCAGCAGAGGCAGATGCAGGGCCTGGGATCTGCAGTCCTAACTCGAGTAGGATGAGGCCAAGTAAGTCCTTGGGTAGAACTGCCCCCTTCATCTGTCATTCCCAGGCTCCGAGTCCAAGCCAGCTGCCAGACCCCGTAGAACTTCCTCCATCGCAGTTTCCTCCCATGCTCTTACCCAGTAAAGCAAACAGCAGGCTAGAGCTCAGCACAAGGGGCTTGTCATCTGAGGACCTACCAGCCCTTTGGCAGAGTTGAGCAGATGCCCTCACTTCAGAGGGTGCTGGACACAGCAAAGCAGGGGGGGGTCTCTAAATCACCAGGGGAGTTGGATAGGACTAGGCATGAGGCTGTCCTGGCCCCAGCTGTGTTTTCTGACCTGGTTCCCTTGGCCATGAGGTTGACTTCAAGCCTTGGCTCTCACCATTGTGCATGACTGCTTACGTCCTGGCAGTGACGCATATGACTGGGAGGGAGCTTCAGGGGTGCTGAGCTCTGTCCCTGCCATCCCAGGCAGCTGCATGTGAGCTGATGGAGAGCCATGGGCTACAATATCCATCACCTCCTGTTTTAGCCCTAGGACCCCTGTGGTCTCGCCCAGGGCACAGGCAGGATGCCCAAGGGGCAGTTACGCATGCATTGGCAACTAGTACCCTCTTTAACAGCTGAAGGTGTGGCTTGGCAGCCCAGCTAGGATGCTCCTTCCCTGCAGCTGGCTTGGTAGAAACGTGGAATTTTTCCCAGGACAAAACTTTTTATCCTGGGATCCCCTTAGAGGTGTAAACCCCATTGTCCCACTCAAAGTACCTGTGAAGTATTATCAATGACACTTTTTTTCTGGAGAGACAATTTTTTTTGCAAAAATCTAGTTGGCTTAATAAAAGATATCCCCTCTACCTATCTAGCTTTTTTTTCTTTAGACCGATACGGCTACAGCTTGGATACCTGTCATTCCTGGGACAGCTGTAGCTAATTAAAATTAATGGTCATAGGCCACCAATGCAGTTCCCTGGTTTTGACTTGGATCAATCAGAGCAGCCTCAAATGCAATGTCTGTTTTTACCCCTTGGTATGTAGCACCAAGAAAAGCTGCAGTGATTTGAAGGGGTCTGGGTTGTAGCCGGGTTGGTCGAAGGACATAAGCAAACAGGGTTATTTGGGTAAATGGGCCTGAAGTTTGACATCTTGTTTGCAGTTACTGAAGCAAATGGTGAAGGCTTTGGCCACAGGAGGGCACCACATATTGCAAACGCACGTTGCGTGTCCCTGGCGTGGTGCGTGCTGTAGGACTTGGCTGGTAACTCAGTTTGGAGGTGGGCGTGGAAGATGCAGGTGCATTGATCCTACTGCAAATCCCCTAGACCCAGTGGACTCTGTGAAGCTGCCAGGAGAGTGCTACGGTGACTTACCTCTCAGCCAGGCTGTGCTGCTGCTGGTGGGAGGCGAAGGGCTTGGGGGTGAAGCTGAATGCAGCAGCAGGAGGCGCAGAAAAGACCGGCCCTCGGAGGTGGTGCCTTTTTCCCTGTAGCAGGACCCACACTGAGAAGAGCATCCAGTCCTCCTGCTGCCCCTCACAGGCTGCCTGCCAGCCCCACAGGTCCCCTCTGCTGAATAACCCACGCAGCAGCCCAGCCCCTGCCTGGCTGGAGATGCCAATCCTGCCCTGATCAGGTGACTGGACTAGATGACTTTGAGGTCCCTTCCAGCCCTCCTTTTCTATAATCCTAGAAAACGAGGGTTGGAGGGGACCTCCAGAGGTCACATGTAGTCCAACCCCCTGCTCCAAGCAGGACCAGCCCCAACTGCGATGATGACCCCAGACAAGGCTTTGTCTACCCAATGGAGAGTCCACCACCTCTTTGAGTGACCTGTTCCAGTGCTTTACTACCCTCCTTGTGAGTTTTTTCTAATTTCCAACCTCAACTTCTCTTGCTGCAGCTTGAGCCCATTGCTCCTTGTCCTGTCATCTGCCCCCACTGAGAACAGCCCAGCTCCATCCTCTTTGCAGCCCCCCTGCAGGGAGGTGACGGCTGCTATTCAAGCCCCCCTCGGTCTTCTCTTCTGCAGACTAAATAAGTCCAGTTCCCTTAGTTTTTCCTCACAAGTCATGTCCCCCACCCCCTCACCACTTTTGTTGCCTTTGGCTCCCTGTGTGCCCAAGCTCAGGAGAGGACAAACCCTGCGGAGAGCACCAGGAGAGTGAACTCAAATGTGGGGTGTGTTTCTGTGCTGAGGCTTGGCTTCCTGTTTCCTTCCTCCTCCACCTCTTCCTGAACGCACTCATCCCACCACTCTCGCCTGCAAACTCAGTGCAGCGCCACATGCTCCTGCCTGGTAATAGCTCTACTGCAGATGGGCAGCACAGCTCAGGCCTTTCCAGACCAGTGGAGTGTCTGAGGACACCCGTGAAAGTCCATGCTTGTGCTCCTGGGTCTGGCAAGTGCTTTTGCAAATCCCAGTCCTAGCAGTGCCTTGAGTCAGTCGTGTCAAACGGAGCCTGTGTGTGTGTGTGTGTGTGGGTGTGTGTGTGTGTCTCTCTCACGCACGCCGTAATGGTGGCATCAATGCACGAGGCACCAAGGTGGCGAGCCCTGCCCTTCTTCCCCGCAACCATCACAAAAGGGTACAACAAACACTGCTGTACCACTACTTTCGTTATCAGAGCATCACCAACATAGATGAGGTTGGCTAGTCTGCAATGCCAAATCAGGCCGGGACTCAGACCCTGGGAGGTGATGGGTGAGAACAGCCAGCTCACCGCTGAGCACATCACCCGAGTGATATAAGGGAGCGCGCAGCCGCACCCAGGCGAGGTCGTTCATCACCCACTTCAGTTATCGCAAGGGACGCTAGCCTGATCACCTCGCGTCCGCCTCCCATTCACGATTAGCAACCGCCGGACGCCGCTTCGTTGCCGGCCCGACATGATTAGCGGTCTACTTCTCTGCATCTCGTTTCTCTCCTCAACGCTCACTGTGAGTAAATAAACCTCTACCTCCAACTCCTCTCCATCTCCGTGACTCACCTCACCTCCAGTCTCTTCGGGCGACGTGAGCTGGACTTGCGTTCACCGTCCCATAGGCAGCTAAGCGGCCCTTCTCACCCCGTCGCTCCGGACCCTTGCGCTGCGATCGGACGGCAGCGTGACAGCCTGAAAGTCGGGGCAAGAGGAAAAGGAAAATGGTTTTTGTCAGAAGTGAGGGTGAGATGTTAAGCAGGAACGTGAAGTTTGTAATAGTTCTTGCCAAAAGCCTCGTCAAGCCTGGAGCGTGGCCTTTCTCATTTCCGGGGAGAGGGGAGGAAAAAGTCTGGAGAGAGCTGTGTCACTCCTACCGTGTAAAGTGCAAGGGGGAATGGTCCTGGGTATCATGATAACTGTGTTAATCGCCAGTGGTTATTCCTTCTTCCTGCATTGAGTATAGCTTGACCAGAACCTGTCCCAGGTCTTGGTTGTCACTTGGCCAGCACAAAGGCGTCCGTCCCTTAACTTCAGCGGGGGTCATGGCACTGTTTCAGAGGTGAAGGGGGTCCCAGGTAAGTGATGCCCCAGCTGGCGCTTTAAAGATCCCTGGGGTTTGGAGCCCCAAGGGGGAACTGACCCCCCGTTCCTGGTTGTTACGCAAACTCCCAGGAAAGCTCCTGACTGTGAATTATCTCCTTTATTAACTGCTCACTGGAGAGAGACACTGCTCCGATGGCCTCTCAGACAGAAAATGAGGCCATTAATTGGCATAATCGCCTGCCTGCCTTTTTGGCTTTGCAGACCCTGGTAGTGAGAATGCCTTGCTCATTAAAACCATGTCCCTGCACACTCCAGCCTGTTTGTCGTGTAGGCGGGCAGGGATGGCCATGCTAGTGATACAGAGGCTTGAATGCCATGGTAGGAAGGAGCTGCCATCCCTCTCTCAAGGGTGCTTGCATGTACTGACATTTTTCTCCCATAACTACCCCTCTGCTGTCCTAGCCTGTTGGCTTTTTACTCCCTAGTTCATATCTGCTTTCACTCTTTCAGGCCACCTTGGTCACTGAACTGTCTATCACCTGCCGCATCTTTTCCTGAGGAAGACGGATCCCAAACGCAGCTCATTTTAGGTAAGATGGCTCCTGGCGAACAGAACAAGAGGGAAGGGCAGGTTTCAAAGCAGCAGGCGTGGGAGCTAAGTAGCAGGATGAAATCATGAGACTGCATCTGTCCAGGGGCAGGTCCTGCTGGGGTGAGATATTTGGGCCTTCTTGGGTTAAGACGAGCCATCTTCTTTCCTTTGCATGGCCAGGAGGTTCCCTCTGCTCGTACAGGGGTATGTTAGGGTCAGAGGCCCTGCTGGTCCTGGAAATGGAGCTCAGCCATGGAGCATGTGAGAACTGCAGCGGTTTAGGACAGGTGCCTTTTTCAGGTTTGAGCAGGAAGCATTGCCTTTGTCCCCTCCAGTGGGGAATGAATGAGCCTCTAGCTGCTCCCTGTCCCCGCTTTTTCTTTACGCTTCCTCCTGTGCCATAATAATGTCCAGCCTTAAGGCTACCTTCTGCCCTGGTGCAGCCAAAGACCTGGCCGACTGAGTTTGGTCTGCTCTGGGATGCCCTGTCCCTCTGGCCAAGTGACCCCGGGCCCTTGCACACAGCTGCATCTTCTTGTTCCTCTGCAACTGGAGTCCCTGAGAGGCGAGCAAGTCCATTGCCTCTGGAAAGCCAGGCCCTTGGTCTGCGAACATGGGACCCCTGCCATGTTGGATGCTTGTGCAGGTTTTGCCCTTCACTAAGGGTGCAGATTCCTTCCCTGCCCACAGGGAAGCTGTGGAAATGCACTTAGGAGCATCTGCAAGCATCTCTGATGTTGGGCTGATGAATGCTATAGGAAGCCCAGGACAAAACCACTTATTCCCTTTGCAGTGCAAAGCCTGGAGGGCTCCTGGGAAATAAGGGGGACCTGCACTGAATGTGGAGGATAAGAAGAAACCAGAACTTGCTGGCTTATTCCCTGAGCACCAAATGAAACCTGGGTCTCCCAGGAACCTGCACCGTGGGCTGACCGGGGAAGATTGCTTAATAGTACTGGAGCTGCGGCCTCGTAGGGCATCAGGGTGCCGTGAGAGCAATGGATGCCTCCTGCCAGGCTCCTATGGTGAGGGTGGGGTGCTTTGCTGCCTTTCTGCCATGGTCTTCTGGCTTTCATGCACCCATCCTCAGCAGGCAGAGATCCTTGGCTGGTGGTTTGGAAAGGCACCTCAGGTCTCTGGCTTTTGGTCTGGGAGGTCCAGGAGTAGTCGGTTTGTTTCATGGTTGTACCCTGCGGGTCCCCACCTGCCTCCTGTCACGTCTGCGCAATGTGCGGTCTGAGCCAGCAAGGCCTCTGGTGCCCCTGCCATCCCAGCAGGAAAGCAGCCAAGACATGGAGGAAGCTGCTCCTGACTGAGCCGTGTATTTAATAACATACTGTGGGCCAGCGTGGGAGCAGATGGACTTGCTATATATGTGTGTATATATGTATATGTATATAAAAACCTGCCTAAATTAACAGGATGAAAAGGGAAAGCAATCCAAGACACGGCAGAGTGAGTTCATGCAACTACCAGGCACATGTGCTAGGGTGCTTAAGCCTCTCGGAGGCATTGGGTGTTGACCACAGCCCAGGTTGGGGACTTGGACTGAGCTGTGCCAATGCTACAGCTGGTTCCTGACTTGAGGGTCTTGCCCTTTTGCTCAGGGTCAGACTGATGCCAGATTTGGGGTCAAAAAGGACATTTCCCTCCATGGTCAGGGTGGTATGGATTGGGGGGATTTGCCTTCCTCTGTTGTCCCCTACCTGGGTTCCCTTGAGCATATATTGACAACATTTCATAGAAGCAGGACACTGTCTGCCAAGGTCCCCCTGCAGTCCCTGTGGCAGGTTTGGATGTGACGTCTGTGATGTCAGGGTTGACAGTAGTCTTACCGGAGTCTAGATGATGGATTATACGGGCTGGTTTGCACAAGGCTGATCCTGCCTCAGGCAGGGGTTGGACTGGATGTGATCCCTGCCAGCCCCACGGCTGTGCAAGTCTATGGTGGGTGAAACATTGGAGTGCGAGCCATAGTTACCCAAGGGTCTTGTCTGCGGGGGGACAGGAGAAGGCAGCGAAGTAGATTTAGAGACACCCAGGTTAGGAAGACACATTGGCATGTCTGCAGTTTTAAATGAAGAGTTGACTAAAAGTCTCTAGTGCTTTATCCACTCTGTGTTTTGCAAATATTATTGAGACAGAGGCTTGATGGTGAGATTAACGGTGCCATATATTACATCGGGGATGACGGACCATGAGATGGAGTCAGTGGCACAGATGGGCGCCTGTCTCCAGGATGCTCCATCTCCTGACCTTGGAAAAGTGCCCAAATGAAGCAGCAGCCGTTCTGTCCAGGGTGTGCATCATAAAGAGCCTGCGTCACTTGGGGCGACATCCCCCTGAGCCTGATCTCCTAGTGCGTGCAGCGTGTTTAGGGGAGGTGGTGCACGGTGAAACGGGAAATAGAAATACCTTTGCCCGCCACTGCTGCCAGCCCCAGATGCTGGCTGGAGGTACTGAGAGACAGCAGCCTTTTGTTGGGTAACCTCCCATCTCTGTCATTCCTGGACGAGACCATGAGCTACCAGGAAATACCATGCCAGCCTTTTTATTCTCTGCCAGTCTTGCTATACCAGCAAAGGTGATCCAGGCTGACCTGGACAGACTCAGCAAATGGTCGGACGAGAACCTGATGGTGTTTAACACCGATAAATGCAAGGTCCTCCACTTTGGGAGGAAAACCCTGCAGCACCCTTATAGGCTCGGCCGTGCTATGCTGGCTATGCGTGCACTGTGGAAGAAAGGG
>NW_017728911.1:40611625-40621389 GCF_001723895.1 Crocodylus porosus | reverse complement strand
ACTGTCTGAAGATCCCCCAAGCAGGGAGAAGAAGAGATCAGGTATTGATGCTTAACAACCGGCAGAGCTTTAGAGGCTCTGGGAGTATGCACAGACACAGGAAACATGGACAGGAGAGAAGAAGAGAAGGGCACGCTTCTGGGACATCAGAGAGGGGTTGTGCCCAGGCGGGCAGTCCTGGCTCCATGACTCGCCGGTGCAAACCCTGGAAGGGCGAGAGCTGAGGCAGGGTGTGTGTGCAGGCTTTTCTGGTCTTGTCTAGACCGTGCACATCATGTGCTGGCTCTGGAAGGAGGAATTGGTTTTTGGAGCCCACATGCAACCAGCGGGCCCATCTCTTCCACTGCCGTGTGTCCTGGTGCGGGGGTGTGCAGCGAGCCCCGAACACGCCTAGGCTCAGAGACCTGGGGCGGGAGGTGTGTAAACCAGAAGGAGGTGGAGCGGGGCCAGCTCTGGTCCTGAGCTCCTTTCCTGTGGAGAAGTCTTGGAGGGTCAGCTGCTCCCAGGCTCTGGCCCTTGGGCCCAGCAAGACTGCTCTTGCCGCCCACATTGGTCATGTCCAGCTTGCTGACAGCTCTCCTTGCTTAAACCTCTGCTGTGGTTTAAGCAAGTCCCACATCTGCGGGGACCTGTCACGCCAACTGCATGCCTCCCTTCCTCTGTTTCCATCCCATGTTCTTGTTTCTGGGTCATTCCTGACGAGCTCTGCCCTCCAGTCTCCCCTTTTTGCAGCGTGGCCTGGCCAGAGCATCGCTGACAGCCCCCACCTTCCCGCTCCTGCTGGGCAGAGCCGCTGCGTGCGGGCTGAGCTCATCCCTTTTGCAGAGGCCCTTTGTGAGCAGACGCCAGTGCAGAGCCGCGAGCTTTGCAGAGGTTACTTGCACCTCACCGGGCCTGCAAGGCCCTGGCTGGCCGTGCCATCGCCCCGTGAAGCTAGAACAAAGCCCCACACACATGCTTTGATCCTTTCCTTGCCAAGCTGGTAAGGGCTAGTTAGTGCGGAGTTAAGGCGCATTGGTGAAATGGGGGTCCAGGAAGGGTGGTCGTTCCTCAAGGGAGTGATCCTACCGGCGCAGAGGGAGACCATCCCAGTGCACAGAAAAGGGGGCAAAGGGGCCAAGAAGCCCTCTTGGCTGAACAGGGAAGTCCAGGAAAGCCTGAAGACAAAGAAAGAGGGACACAGGCTGTGGAAACGGGGTAGCTAGCTACACCTCCCTGGCTCGTGCTTGCAGGGACTCAGTCAGAAGGGCCAAAGCAGGATTAACACTTAGGCTGGCAACAAAAATTAAGGACAACAAAAAGTCTTTCTGCGGCTATAAAGGGAGCAAAAGGAAGGTGCAGGGTAGCATAGGACCCTGCAGGACAGACTAGGGCAATTGGTGACAGAGAGGGGGGCAAAGCTGAGCTCTGGAGTGAGTTCTTTGCATTTGTATTCCTAGACACAGACCAAGACAAATCTCCCAATTGGATCATAGACAGACACAGGAGGGACACCAGCCCACCAACCGTTAGCACAGACTTGGTGGAGGGGCACTTGGAGGGGCTGGATGTGTTCAAATCAGCAGGCCCGAATGAACTTCACCCAAGGGTGCTGAAGGAATCGGTCGGGGTCACAGCAGAGCCGCTGGCACGGCTGTTCGAGTGCTCACGGTGCTCAGGTCAGGTCCCTGAGGACTGGAAAAAGGCCAGCGTGGTCCCTATTTTCAAGAAGGGGTGGAGGGAGGAACTGGGAAACTACAGGCCAGTTAGTCTCCCTTCTATCCTTGGGAAAACTCTGGGGAAAAAATATTAAGGATCGCACTTGTGGGAGCCTAGCACAGGAAATAATGCTGGAAGGAAATCGGCACGGGTTCATTGCAGGTAGGTCCTGCCTGAATAACCTTGTTTCTTGTTATGGCCAGGTCACAAACTGCCTAGACGCAGGAGTTGAGGTAGATGTCATCTACCTGGACTTTTTAAGAAGGCCTTCGATACAGTATCGCATGCTGTTCTCATAAATAATCTGAGCGGCTGTGACGTAGATGATTACAGTCCGGTGGGTGGCAAATTGGCTATGGGGTCGCACCCAGAGAGCGGTGGTGGACGGGTCGGTATCGGCCTGGAAGGATGTGGGCAGTGAAGTCCCGCGCGGCTCGGTCCTTGGACCGGTGCCATTCAATGTCTTCATCAGTGACTTGGACGAGGGCGTGGAGAGCACCCTTTCCAAGTTCGCAGATGATACCAAATTACAGGTTGAAGTTAACACACCAGAGGGTAGGGAACAGATCCAGGCGGATCTGGGAAAATGAGCAGAACGAAACAGGATGCAGTTCAACAAGGACAAGCGCAAAGTGCTGCACCTGGGCAAAATGTCCCACCGACACGCTTCCAGCCTGGGGGATGCCCTTCTCAGCAGCGGAAAGGGATCTGGGAGTCGTAGCTGACTCCGAGGTGAACATGAGTCGTCAGTGTGACGAAGCGATCAACAAGGCTAACCGCACTTTATCGTGCAGTAGCAGAGGCATGACGAACACGTCCAGGGAGGTGATGCTTCCCTGGTATGTGGCACTGGTCAGCTGGAGTACTGCGTCCAGTTTTGGGCCCTGCACTTCAAGACGGATGCGGAGAATCTCGAGAGGGTCCAGAGGAGGCCACTCGTCTGGTCAGGGGCCTGCAGGCAAGGTCCTACAAGGAGAGACTGCGGGACCTGGGTCTCTTCAGCCTTCACAAGAGAAGGCTGAGAGGTGATCTTGTGGCTGCCTACAAATTCATCGGGAGGGCAGCAGAGAATCGGAGATGCTCTATTTCCTAGGGCACCCCCTGGAGTAACTAGGAACAAGGGTCACAAATTAATGCAGAGCAGATTTAGGTTGGCCATTAGAAAGACCTTCTTTATGGTAAGGGTTGGCAGAATCTGGAAGGGGCTCCAAGGGAGGTGGTGCTCTCCCCTACCCCGGGGGCCTTCAAGAGGAGCCTGGACATGCACCTGGCTGGGTCGTCTGACCCTGGTGCTCTTTGCTGCCTAGGGCAGGGGGTTGGACTCGGTAACCTACCGAGGTCCCTTCCGACCCGAACATCTATGACTCTATGGCACGCTTCCGACGTGCTGAACTGACTTGCGGTGGGAGGGAAATCCCTTGGTGGAGGGACTTGGACCCTCGGGTGGTCGAGGGTGTCATTTGTGCCTGCGGCTGGGTTCGTTGCAGCAAGAGCAGGCGATGTGCTTGCTTCTGAACGGTGGTCTGCTCCTGCACATGGCATCGATGCCCACGTGTGTCTGCACAGATGCATCCGACACGGGTCAGCACCGCTTGCATGTAGCACCTTTGAGTGTGGGTTCGTGCAGAAACTGAGCTCTGAGAAGCTTTGCCACGGCACGTCAGGTGCCGAAGGTGGCTGATAAGCTTCCATTTCTGGTCTGAGACCTTCAGTCTCCAACAGCTCTTCTCCTCCCCAGCTGCCGGTGCGGTAACCGCTCGGACCCGTGGGTGAGGTTGCTTGAAGCACAGGGTTAACCTGTTGGCTGTTTGGCCGCGTCCTGCCCTGCACATTGTTTCACCTTTTTCCTTCCGCTGCCGTAATCTGATGGTGGCTTCCTCCCTCCCGCGGGGCTGGGGGTATCCTAGCTTGGCTTTCTTCCCTGCCGTGTCGCGCTGCTTTTGCTCCAGCCCAGCAGAATAAAAAAATTGCATTGTTCCTTGGCCCTTTGGGCTTCTGCTCTCCATCGCTTCCTTTCTCCCTGGAGATGGGGGCGCTCTGAGGTCTGAGTGCCCGTCCCTCTCTTCCCCTGTGCTATAACGCTATTATGTTCGGATGGGCTCCTGGGTTGCCTCTCGGGCCTCCTGCAGTGGCTGATTTGGAGACGCTTGTGTTCCCGGGAGAGAGACTTCAGAGGACAGGAGCCGGTGCCTTGATTATCACCCGCTTCCACCTTGCTCTTCATGCAGCGCTCCGCCATGGCATCCTTCCGGGTGAGGCTGGTGGTCTGTTGCTTCCTCTGCGATCGTGGTCAGGGCATGTTTGGCTTCGGGTGGGCTGTGCCAGGGTGCAGCGGGGTGTGTGCATCTGCTTTGCTTGTCCTGTGGCCAGGGGCATGTTGCTTCTGGAGCTGGGTGTTGTTGGAAAGGACATAGAGGACCAAAAATGAAGGGTGGTTTTGCAATCCTTTAGCTATGTTCCGGCAAACTGACATAATTGAGGTGCTGGCTGAGACCTTTGGACCGGTATGATAGTCACCTGGGGATGCTCCTGCTGTCTGCAGGTTTCTTGTCTACGATTGCTGGTGCCACGGGAGTTAAGTGACTAGAAAGGGATGCGTTGCAGAGGCGTGATTCTGGGACTGGTGGCAGGTGCATCGGAGGTGAGGAGCTTAAACCCGAGGTCCGAGGAATGGTCCGTCTATCTTGGGAACTGCGCAGGCAGCTCAGTCCAAACCCGTTGGAGTCGACGGGCACCTTTCAGCTAGCTTCAGTCAGCTGTGGGTCAGACCAGGACTGCGCACCCTGCGTGTTCGGGTTACTGATGAGCAGGAATTGAATGAGCTCGTGGACCCGACGTGAGAAAGGTGGAGGTAGCATGGCTGCCCAGTGGGGCACAGTGCCACAGGCATGGCAGGGCTGAGCACCCCCAGGCAGCAGGCTTGCTCTGCAGGGGGGTCTCCAAAGCCAGGCAGGGCCTGCTTCCCACTCCCCTCGAGGTGTGCATGCATTACTCAAACTGGTTTCTCCCAGAAATTCAACTGGGAGCCATCACTCCAGCAAATCCTGTGCCAGCCTCCCTAACGATCATGCTCGAGGCTTTTTGACTGCAGCGCTTGGCTTCTGACTCGGTCTGTTCCCAGCTGTCCAAAGAGATGGCAGGAAACGTCCATCCAGGCAGAGCAGCAGCCTCAGGCACGTATCCCAGGTGGCAAATCCTTTCCCTCCTCTCTCCTTGTCTCATCTCTGGTGCAGTTTTGCACAATGGTGGGAACTAAAGTTCCTCTTTAATCCAGTTTGTGCAACATCTAGATCATGGTTGTAGCATTGCAGGGTTGCAAGGGACCTCTAGCCCCGAGTATGGAGGCTTCCTCTGTGCTTCCCCATCTTGAAGGATCTGGGTGTAAAACAGTGCGTGCCGTTTCTCTGAGCTTTCCATGAGCCAGAAGATCTCTTGCTCCACTGGGAATTGAACTGAGGTCCTCTTCCTGCAAGTCCATTACCATCCTGCATTAAAGCCCTGAACTCAAGCCATCATTGATGCAGCAAATGTATAAGGCTGCTTCTGCTCCAAGAACCAGCCCCACTCTCTCTCTGGTCCCAAAATGACCCTGCATTTCAGGGTTTCTGAAATAAGGCTCGAATGATCTCTGAAATGCATTTCCCAACCCAGGAGGGGGCTCCGAGTTTGATGCTGAGAGGAAGGGCAGTCCTGGATCTGGTGCAGAGTGATCTCTGCTTGCTGCTGTCCGGGTCTGAAGACCCCAGGCACGTGAGATCACTTTTCTTCTTTTGCTGTCTCTGCAGTGGTTTTTGTTGAGCAAAGGGATGCCAGTCTCGTTTTCTGTTCCCATTGCTCATGTAGATAGCACAGCAAGTGCCTTGAGTGAATGGCATGGCTGGGGTTAGGCACGTGCTCTCGTGCCCTGCTGGGGAGCAGGGAGGGCATATGCAAAGATCTTGCCTACGTTCTGCTCTGCCAACCAGCGTGTGGACAGTGCCATGGACATGCAATCTCTGCCTTTGGCTTCATGGTTTTAGCTTGCTTTCCACATAGGCTGGCTACTCTGAACGAGGCCTCTCTGCCAGTAGGCAGAGCACAATCCTCTATTCCCTGTTTTAGCGCTGGCTAGCACCCCTGTGAAGGGCATCCTCTTACCGTGGATGGTGTTTGTTGTTCTTGCCCAAAGTCGGTGTCCCCTCCTGGGTTGGGGAGAGATGCGTTTTGGAGATTTGTACCAGACGTATGTCAGAAACCCTGAAATGCAGGGTCGTTTTGGGGCGGTGGGATTGGTTCCTGGAGTAGCAGCAGCCTTGCACGTTTGCTGTGAATGACTGCTCGAGTCTTGGTTCAGGGCTTTGTCCCAGAGCTGGGGCAGGGCGAGGGCAGGAGAGAGGGGCCTTTCCAACCGGCCAAGTGAGCAAGTTGCTCTCTATGGTGTCACCCTCTCCAGCTTCTACCTGCCCAGGTAAAAACCTGATGTTCGCTTAACTGAAGCTAGCGTGTGCAGTAAGAAGCCCACACGAACTTTTACTGGTCCGGGGTCGAAGTCTCCCTCCTTTAGTCAAGATGTTGCCACTTGGTGCATGTCCTTGGGGGCATCCGATTCATTGGCAGTGTGGTTATAGGGCAGGACTGGGGGCACGTGCCATGCCGCTCGGTTAGGTTTCTGGCTTCTCCAAGAGAAGTAGAAAGAGTTGGAGAGAAGAAGCCCCAGGCGCTGGCAGGAACAGCCTGATGTTGAGAGCTGGGGGGCCAGACGCGCGCAGCACCCCGTGGGGTGGGTTCACGCATCCCTGCCGGCTCTTCTGTGGGGGGCTGAGTTTAGCAGTTGGTCTCTCATGCCTGGCATGGGTCTGTCTGGAAGCAAAGGCTTATTTCTGCTCTAGAAACTTTGCATTGGCCCAGTGGTGCTGGAAAGGCCCCGTGCAAGGCAGCACCATCTTGGCCAATTTGGAAACTGCCTGTCAGTTTTAGTGTCCAATTAATGGCCAAGACATCATGGAAAGAAAGGGCTTGGCCAACTGATGCATTCGCACAAGAGGCTTTCCAAGAACAAACGATCCATCCAACCAATATTTCCAGGCCCTCTTCCAGGGGGCAGCGATTAAAGCCACAGGGGCAAAAAGCTTCACGTAGCAAAATGGAAACAGGATACGAACCCATGCTTTCTCCCTGCCGTCGCTCTTCTGTTTGCTAAAGTCAGCAGTAAGCCCTCTCCAAGCATTGTTTCCCACACCCCGTGAGAAATACAGCTGGAAGGATTTCATAACAGACTCGTCAGTCGGGTGATAAATTATCTACTGTCATTAATTCTAAAGCTAGCCGAAGATTTTTTTTTTTTTTTTAATTAGCAAAAGTGCTTTTGTCAAAATTGCCTATATGGGGGGAAAAGGAAAACCTGGTGCACTCTGGGAAAGCAGGTCTGTTTCCCCCCCTCCCAGATTTCCTTTTAAAAAAAAATTTTTGAAAACGAAAAATATAGTTAAAAGTTTTATTGGTTTTCTTTTCACCTCCTCTTAATAGCACTTCTCCCATGGTTTTTTCCCATCCATTTTTTTCAGCCACAAAAGGAAGAACACAAGGAGAGCCTCAGTTTCATAAATGACCATTTTCTATAGAAAGCACTTGAACAAATCGATGCCAGCAGTTACTTCCCCAAGCCTGCTTTTTTTACCAGTCGTTCTTCCAGTTTTTCCCCCAGTTCCAAACTCCCTCCTGCTTGGTCACTGCCCGCGTTGCCCCAGCAGCATCAAATGAGGATGGTCCTTTGCTAACGGGACCGCTCTGCATACATTCAGGCCCCATCTTCAAGCACGCTGCACTGCTCTGTCCACGCAGCTCCGCGGGCAGGCTAATTAGCGCAGGGTAGGCTAATTGGCACTGCTACTTAGCCGTGCTAGTTAGCCAGGCTGAAGGGCCTGCACTGCTTCCGGTTCAGGAGGCTGCCTTCCGAGAGCAGCACCATCGCTTGAGGATGCCCTGCATGGGCACGGTGACTTTCCCATGCTGTGAAATGGCGTCATATCGTCAGCCTTGTAAAGCTCCGCTCCTCCGTGCTGTGTGCAGGGTATGTAAGGGCAGCTCCTGCATGCCAGGAGGGGAGTTTCTAACCTGAGCTTGAAAGTCAAGTCACCCATCTGGGGAGGGTCTCTACAAGACCATTGCAGTCCTTGACATCCTGTTTCACCCCTAATTCTAGCCCGGAGTGGCGCCGGCTCGCGGTGCTGTAGCAGTAGTCCTTCTGAGAAATCCTTTGTGATATGAAATATTTAGGCAGACTTTGAAATATACCCCAAAAGCCACCGTTGCCTCCTGGATTTATGACTGAAGTTGAGATGAGCTGTCGATGATCTCGCGTGGCCGTGCCCGGAGCCCCAGTCAGGAAGCGAGATGCTTTGTGCTTGTTGCTAAGGTCTGAGCCTTGCAAGAGGCTCTCGGGTGCAGGAGCCCACCCTTGCTCAGATGCACTCTGGTGTCGCTGGGGCTGGATGGACGCGAGGGGTCTGCCTCTGTGCGGGGGCCGCAGAGACAAGCCCATGCCTCACCTCCATGCTGCCCACCCAGGGTGGCTTGCCCCCGGGGCAGTCGGCGTGAACGTTGTCTCCCTTCCTTGGCAGCCTCCAGAATAATGCGCGGAAGCTGTTCCTCGCAGGGTAGGCCGGAGACCCCGTGGTCCCACAGAAATCGCACCTGGTGGCTTTTGGTTTCCCTTCCTGGTGGCTGCAGGATCGTAGGGTGGTGTTTTCCCTCTGCTGAGTGAGGCTGGTTTAACATCGTAGGAGGGATGCAGGTTGCACCCGCTGTCCGGGGGCTGCAATCGGAGGGGTTTGGCTGGCTTCTGGAAGGGCGGCTTTGGGAGATGCTGCCCTGACTTCCTGCAGCTGACCCCAGCTCGGATCCTGGACTCGCATTCAAGACGGACGTCTGTCCTGCAAGGCAAAGTGGCCCTGGAGGGGGGAGGCTGTGGGGGGTCTAGATAAGGCGTGGGACTCGTTCCTCCAGCCAGTGCTGGCTGTGATGAGGGTGGAGGGGTGCTCTGATGATTTACGGGGTGCCTTGGTGTCGCCAGCAGAGCAAGGGATGCTTCAGGGGAAGGAGACGCAGTCCTTTCCAATAGTTATCCAACACCTCCTCGGACGGGTGCTGGGAAGGGTGTCTGCACTGGTCCGAAGCCAGGCTGGGCACCCTCCTGAGAGCCAAGCCCGGCGCCTCGGAGCCACGCTGGGCCGGCGGTGAGAAGCAGATGGCTCAAAGCCCCTGCAAACATGTGTCCCAGAGCCATCCGCTTTATCCAGGGCTACTCTGGGCTGTCTCCTCCACAAGCTGAAGGGCCCAGATGCAGATGACGAAGGCTGGAGGGGGCGGTGCTTTTTCTTGGCAACCCAGTCTCAGTTGGGAGGCATTTGGAGAGATGCTGCTAGAGCGGGTGGCTTCGCTGTGCCGGCTGCACTGGGGAGCATCCCGGCCAGTCTAAACACGCCGAGTTGGACTGGGGAAAGCAGTGGGAGCATGTGATTTGGTTGTGTTCGTATAACTGGGGAGGGAAGCCAACGTAGCTTAGCTTGTCCTGAAGCACAAGGGGAGATGGCACCAAAAAAAGGGTGCTGGCTTTCAAAATCCCCCCCCTTTTTTTTCCTGCTAGTGTTAAAGCATGCTGTAACTGCGATGGTTCAGGAATGCTGCAAAATGGAAGGGTTTCTTAGAGTGACCCGATGCCTTTGAAAGTTTGTCTAACTCTCTCCTAATTATAACGGGTTCAATAAAAGATATCACCCAAAGAAATCCTTTCTTTTTTCTCAAATGCTTTCTTCCAGCAGCTAAATACAAGTGGGTTCTTGTGAGGAGCCAGCAGAGCACTCAGATGTGGGTTTAAGGGGTGTTTTGTGAAGCCGACAGACGTTCCCAGTGACCAGGGGTGTAGGGGGCTCGTCATTTTGAGTAGTCCAAGGAAAGGCAATGGCAGGGGTCGGAATATTTGGTGCTAGCATTGCATAGAGGAACGGTACACCCCGCATCAGTTGGTGCTGCAGCCCCCCGTGATCTGGCTGGACCACGGCTAGAGCCAAAACCAAGACCACCTTGAC
>NW_017728911.1:40606199-40611440 GCF_001723895.1 Crocodylus porosus | reverse complement strand
GTCGGCCGTCTTCGGACCCATGGATAAAGCAGAAGCTGATCATCCTCGACTGTGAAGGATTGCTGCCACCGAGGCATTTAACCCAGAGGTTTCCGTCTCTAGACGCTGAAGGAAAGCCAATCCCCAAGGGTAAGTTTTCTAAAGCATTGCTGTCGAATGCTGCACAGGCTTGGGGGCATTGAATTATTTGCACAAGCAAATGCAGAGTTATCTGCATCCACATCTGACCCTCTAATGTACGTCTAACTCCTGCTGCTGTGGAGCGTGTACCTGCCGTCTGCAGTGCGTCATCCTCATGACGAGAGCTGGTGGGGACCCCCTGCTTCATGTTTGTGGGAGAGCATATTGCAGGAGTTGGGACCTACAGAAATGTTCCAGTCTGATGTGTCCTGTCCTGATTCAGGATAAATGAGTGTCCTGAAAACGTGCCACGTTCAGTGAAAGGAGGGTATGTTGTCCTGGCTGGCTCTGTGCTGGAGGAAAGGAGGTGATCTCCTCTTTTGCAGGTGGGGACCGAGATCCAGGGGATTGCAGGAGGGCCATGGAGGAGGCTTGGGGCAGAGCTGGGATCCCCAAGTCAGTCATCCTTCCTCCCCGTCGCTGCCAGGACTGCGTTGTGAGTAAGGAGGAGAGAGAGGGCAATTTGGGGTGAAACAGCGATGCGTATCAGTTGTCCAGCCTGCTACGTGCAGAGCAGAGGCTGCAGCCGGGTGCTGCAAAGCCTCTCTGCAGCCTCCCAAAGCAAATTCCTTGAAAAGGGCTGCTTTAAATGACCTGTGCAAGCTGTCCTCTGACCCCCACCCCAGCTCTGCCCTGCCAGTGGCTTCAACTCCAAGCTTTGGTTTTGCCTGATCCTCCCTGCTCTTGGTCTCAGTTCACACTGGGTTCAGTGCCTCCGTGTCCTGCAGCTGCTGCTCCACTTCCAGACCAGTCGCACGGCCCCTGTGGGTGCACAGGTTTCACCACCGCTTGTTGGCTCGGCCCTCTCCCCGCGGAGGCTCTCTGGGGCTTCGCCAGCCGCGTGGCTGTGCAGCACGTGGCTGCTGGCGGTCAGGGTCCCACTGTCCCCAGCTGCTTTTCCTTCGGGTGGGTGCATGTGGTCTGAGCCCGGTGTGGCAGGGTAGCATCCTCATCATGACCTGATCTCCAGAGAAGTAGCGAGCAGTGGAGAACGCCTTGCAGGGGGTGCACGGGGGTTGTCGACGCATGCGGGCTCCCAAGGCAAAGGTGCAGTGAAGACGAGCTGCTTTAGTTGTATTGCAACGGGAAGCTTAGCGGGGTGCTGCCTCGTGGTGGGGGGCCTAGGCTTGCATGCACCTTGCCTTCCAGGGGATTCTCCCAGGGGGCTAGTTACCCTGAGATCATTATAGGAGCTTTTGTAGTCGTTTTGTCCCAGCAAGATAGCGGTTTGGAGCCCTGTCAGTGTGTGATCTGCCGCTGCTCCATCCTCTGTGGTCTGGTTTTGGGGAGGGGTTGGATGCATGGTGAGATTCCCCATTTCCTTTTAACCAGGAGCGCTGGCTCGTCTGCAGGCCCTGCCACGTCATCAAGGCTAATGAAGCTGCAACTCCCCCCTCATCCCGTATCGCAGTCACCGCCTGCTCCATGGAAACAGTGCTGAGCTTTGTAACCACCTGGGCCTTCTTGACCATACCCGGCTGCAGAGCCCGGGGCTGACGGCAGGCTTGCGAGGAGAGGGAGGGACGTGCACGGTGTGTGTGCGTGTGTGTGTACACCTGGGGGGTGTATTGTGCAATCGGTAGCAGCTTCCTGCTTATCCCATAGACCCTCATGAGTTGCCATATATTTGGGAAAGGCTAAAAACGAGCCCTTTGTGAGCTGCCGGCTCGCACGTGCTCCCCTCTGCGGGCTCCGATCCTCCAGCCCGGCAGGGTGTGTCTGACGGAGAAAGCTGAGAGTCGTCCACGGAGCTACCGAGCCTGGAGCTTCGCAGCCAGGACTTGATGGGTCAGTCGCGCAGACAAGTGACGTTGTTGCAGGAACCGTCCCACAGGTCTGTGACTTGCGTGCCCACAGTGGATGCGATGTGACCACGCACAGCGCGGGTAGTGGAAAAAGCCGCTTATCCCAGGCCTCTCGGCTTTGCTGGTTGCCACTTTTGGCCGGGAAGGACTCTTTCCCCATCTTGTTGCGAAGGTATCAAGGACGGGGTTTGGGGTTTTTCTTTGCATTCCTCATTAGGTGCTGCGACTTTGACTGGGCTGGCACGAACCCCGGAGGGTCCTGGCGAGACGGTCTTGCCCCTGCACTCAGGGTCAGATCGACGCTGCATCGGGGTCAGGAGGGAAATGGATTTCCTCTGCAGCAGGGCCACGGCCTCACCCTGGCGCCTCGAATCTAAGTGAACTCTTGTCCTGGCAGTTGGCAGGACATTGGCAAGGCTCACAGCCGCCCGCTCGACCCGGCGTTTTAGGGCACTGCTCCTGGGAGCTGTGCAACTGCGGGGTTAGGAGTGGAGTAGACAAGGCCCTGTCGGGGACGCTCAGGGAAGGCCTGGGCTTCGCTGCAGCTCCCTGGGGGCCCTGCTCTGCTTCTCCCCAGTGCCCAGGCAGTAGTTGAGATGAGCCACGTGGGACCTGGCTAGACGAGGCCAAACCCAAGGGGTGCCCTAGAACGAAATCCTTCCCCAGAGCTCTCCCTGTCCTCTGCACTAGGAAGGAAACTGGGCCAGGTTTTGCACTTGCCTTTGAGTGCCGCTCGGGCCCCCGGTCCAGCTGGCCCCAGACTCTTCTACAGGGCCCCAGTTGCATGGTGGGGACTGGATGGGCAGCACTGCCCTGCCCTGGACGCCCAGAGCTTCGTGTCTGGGAGCACGGGGCCTCCTAGGAGCATCTTGGAGGGACAGTCCCAGCTCTGCAGCTGCCTTCAGTAGCACCGGGGGGTTGCCCTGGCCGCACAGAGCTGGCAGGTGCAGGAGGGCTTGGGCTGCGCCACACAGTGCAACGAGTGCTCTGGAGGCTGGTTCCCGATGGGAACTGTTTCTGTTGTAATCAGCAGTGAGCACCAGCTCTTCCCTTGGGAATTTCAGTGCCTGTAGGGATTTGCATGCCGTATGGGTACCAGGTGGGGGACTGGGCGTCCCGCCTGCCCCGGCCTTGTGCAGAGCTCCCGGTGCCAAGCAGCCTTTTCCACTAGCGGTAGCTGCAGGGGTGAGTGTCGGCACCAGCTGCGGGGAGGCAGGGACTGCTGTGCTGCTGAATAGATGGGATGGAGGGGGGGAACAGCCCAGGGGTCCCCATTATCCCCTCAGCGAGCCCTGCTGCCCCACCTGCTCCCCTGCCTGGGCTGTTACACACATGGCTGCGCCCCTCGGACGTCCAGTTCTTGCATGCACAGGCCTGGAGGGACTCAGTTTGGATCTGATATCACGGCCCAGGGACTTCTCCCCCTCCAAAAAGCAGCCAGGAAAACCCCACCTGCATCAGGGACTGCATGGGGAAGTTGCACTGGAAAAAAAACCAAACTCACTTGAGGAAAAAGGAGTGTGTGCACGTGTATGTGCATGCGTGTGTGCTTTGGGGTTTGTGGCTTTGCAAAGAATCCCCAGGCTTTTTTCCATGAAGCTTTAAAATGAAGCATTCAAAATGTAATCTGAAGAGTAGGTTAACCAAACGATGTAATAATAATCATTCTTAATCATGATTACTTGCCTTTCTCCATTAATAATTGCATTGCTGAATAAATAGCTTCTGGTATCCAAGGCCTATTTTTGTTATCATGGGGGTGGGGGGTGGGGGACGGGAAAAATGGGTGTCTGTCCATATGCCGATAGTCCTCATTAAACAGGATTGGTAGCACCGCCTATGATCATCCGTGGTACTTGTCACTGAAGGCTGGCATCTGGCCTGTGGGAGAGGAGTCGGGTGCTGTGCAAGCGCCTCGGAGAGCTGGGACCCTGCTCTGCACAGTCTTCGGGGGATTTTAAGGACCAACAGGAGTTGAGAGGGAGGATTTCCAAGGAGTGGCAAGGTGACCGGATACCCTTGGAAATTCCCCTCGGCCTTGTGGGGCAGAGCGCCTGGGGGTCCCTCTCTCTGCAGGTGAGACTGTGTCTTGCTTTGGATTTTTTTTTTTACTAGTTGTTTTTTCTTATAACTGGCTGGGGGGAAACGGTTGCTGTTCAGGCACTTGACTGGGACCCAGGAGGTTGGGGTGCTCTTCCCAGCTCTCCTCCAGGCCCGAGGTGAGACATGGCACTCCCTGGGCCCAGCTGGGAGATGATCCTGTCCCCTTCCTAGAGGCGTGGAGGGGCCTGGCCCTTGGTCCCTGGAGAGCCCCCGGCGAGCGGAGGGCCAGAGAGTGCAGAGTCCGTGCCCCAGCACTGCCACCAGCAACTGCCCCTTGTCTTGTCTCCTATTCTGCCACCGTCCCAAGGCTGGTGGGTGTCAACCCCTCGCGGGGAGCAGTCGTGCTAATGCCTCTGAGCCGTCACCTGGGAATCCCTGCCCCTTCTGCAGTTCCAGCCTCTTGCGTAACAGGACCACGCGGGGATGCACAGAAGAGGAAATTCGCCCTCCTGCGTGGGCCTCAGCTGCTGGTTGCCTGCGCAGAGCTCGCTACCCTGGGGCTCTGACCTGTCAGCCGGGCGCAGTGCAAGGCTGGCTCCAGAGCCAGCATGGGAGCTTGGCGCTAAGGCAGTGAGAACTGAAGAGGATGACGAATAGTAGCTACTTGCATCAGATCAGCAGATCCAGATGCTTTGTGTCCAAGAGTTTCCAAAGAGCTGGCTAAGGATTTTGATGGATGGTTAGGGGAAGTTCGGGAACATTGGGGAGGTGCCTATATTGAAAAAATAAATAAAGGGGATTACTCTTGTAATTATAAGACTGGCAGCCTGATGGTGATTCTGGGCTGGATATTAGAATGGCCGATAAAGGATAAAAAATAAAATAAAAAATTAAGGTAGAGAAATATAATGAATTCCAAATAACCCAGAGTTATGGAAAATAGGCTTTGTCAAATCTGCGTGATCTGTGTTGGTGAAGTTACAAGTTTGGCGCCAGTGTTTCAAGTGCTTTATAAGCAACTCAACTCCCTACCCACCTGGGTACGAGCTCTCCTGCAATTTATGGATTAAACTAAACAGGATTTGCTCTAGAGCGGGACACTTTAATGCCATACTCTGTCTAAGATTGGCTGAAAGGACTGTCCAATGTGTAAGTGTGGTGATGCACCATGGACTGCTGGCGTGTGCAGCACACCCGTGCGCCTTGGAAAGCG
>NW_017728911.1:40599037-40606099 GCF_001723895.1 Crocodylus porosus | reverse complement strand
ACCCTAGAAACTATGAAACTGTGAAACTAAGTTTGGCTGATAAAGGTCGTAATGTTGAGGTAAGAGACTTTGTAAAAGTTTTGACTTGCGACTTGGAGTGGCAAACCAGGACAAACACAGTCGACTCCATGCACATGCAGTGGATTAAAACAGATTAAGAGGTCACTCCCAAAATGTTGTCGGAAATGGGCACTCCTCGTTGAGAAGCTTTGTTTCCAAGTCTCGTCCCGACACTATTTACCCCTTTTTGTTCGGGGCGTGGGAGGCGACACAGCAGCATCTGGGCGCGCAGCTTGTAGGGGCTGAGGACACGTTGCCTTGTCGGAGTGGTCCATACTGAGGTCAGGATACGTCCCTCAAGCCGAGCGATTGGGATCCCTGGCGGAGCTGGACACGGGCACGAGGATGTTTCAGGGTGGCCGAACGGGGGCTGTTTTCACAGCCCTCCAGGGACCCGCTGAGCATGGAAGCGGGATTAGCAAACGGAGCAGCAGAGAAACGGCCCGACTCCGCTCTCCGTGGGGCAAAGGGGGCTCGTGAGTCTGCTTGTCTGCCAGCCCTGCCCGTCATCCTTTGCTTTTATGAGCACGAACAAACCCGAGGGCCGTGATTGAGACGGCAGTCGCTCGGCCTGTCGGATGCTTTCCTCCAGACTCGGGCATCCTTCCTCCCATCGCTGCCGCCTGCCGCCTCCTTGCTAACTTGAGCCCGGCTCGGTCTCCGTCCAGCTGACCCGCATACTCGGGGTACCGGGGCTATTTTGTTCAACGCCGTTTCAGCAGCGGTCCTCGGGTTTCTGCTGCGGTGTCACGCACGGGGCGCTGTGTCCGGTTACCGGTGCCTTATCTGTTTATACGGCCTGGGTCACGGAGCAACAGGCCCTGCGATGAAATGGGGGGGGGGGGAAGAAGGGGCTGTGCTTTAGCTGCGTCTGGTATGTCACCACTGACCCCAAGTAGAAATAGGCCAGGGAAACGGGATGGGAACATTGCAGCATATCTCTGCTTTTAACATGCTAAATATCACGTACGTCTGTGACCTCCTGTAATTTTAGGTCACGATATATCTGACCTGCATGCCTAGCGTGGAGGGGATGAGTCCAGGTATAAAATTAGAGGCGGTATTTATGGATTGGCGGTTGCCAGTCCTCCATCGCCAAGTAGCGCCGTGCTCGTTCATGTTTGTCGCGCCAGCAGCTAATAAAACAGACTTCCTCGGGGTCAGCTGGACACAATCAAAATCTTGTTATCCGGGCAGAGGCTCAGGGTGAGAGGAAGCTGTTGCTGTGCGTAGCTCTATATTGGGGTCAATTGGACAGGGCAATCTTTCATTCTTGGCTGGAAGGGGTGGAGCGGGGCATTTAACCGTACACCAGTGCAAGCACAAATGGTTCGATTGTTGCTTATGGCCTCTGACGCGACCGAGGGAAAAAAATCCCACTTAATAACGGTGAGCTAGATGGTAGCTGGTGTTAGATGTAATCCAGTTTCCATTATTCAGGACCGCTAAATAGGTATTAAGACAAGGCTCAGATTATGTGACCGTGGCAAAGGGGTTCTGGGCCCTGAGGCAGTGGATGTGGGGAAACAAAAAATAAATAAATAAAAATAAGAAAAGCTTTGGTTTAAAGCAAAGTAGTGTTCCCAGCCAGGATGAATGTGAAGAGAAGAGGCAGGATGCGACCCCGCTGGAAATGCATGCAGCGATGCTTGCAAAGAGCCTGGGATATGGCTCGAAGGTGCATTGACTCTGAAGCCTAGTGATGCTGGGCGGTGCAATTCGTGGCAAAGCTCCCTTTGACCCAGCGTGGCCAGGGCTTCACTTGTGGAGCACGCAGGGTCTCGGGCTGAGCGTGAAGTCGAAGAAGAGCGATTGCACTGAGATCCGGGTGACGCTCCCGCGTTGCCGGCTGCTGGTTTATTTGCTCGGCAGCGGCTGGGTGTTGGCCCAGCAGAGCCCTCGATGCTCCTTGGGACTGCGTTTGAGGATCAACTTGCAGTGAGCGCAGGGGAGAGGGACGGGTTCATTTAATGCATGAATTGCCCGCTCCCCTCTCATCCCTGGACAAGCAAACACGCTTGCACGTGCTTGAGACCCAAGAGCGAGGGGGGTGCCGACAGCGCAGCGGGACGTCGGCAGGAGTCGCAGCCCCCAACCCTGCCCTTGCTTCGTGAGTCCTGAGTGTTGAAACCCTTCTGGCTCTGCTCTCCTGATGCCCTTGGGCACCTGCTGCAAGGGCTGGTCCTTGGGGCAGTCCGAGCTGCTGGCCTGCGTTTTCCTCCTTGTAAGCACGAGGCAGAGATGCTCCCTTGTTCAAAGGGCGCTGATCACCACGGACTGGCACACGAGGGTGTGTTATTCAGCTCCAGGCTTGCAGCATCTCTGCTGTTTGGACAATCTAGTTTCCCGTCATCATGCATGGGTGGGCAGCACGGTGTGGAGCTGCAAGGGACTCGTCTTTCCAGGCACCATCGGCGCCAGGGTCTCCAGCACAGAGCAAGTGACTGCTTGCCTGGGCAGACAATAAATGAGAGCTCGTGGGGGCTGACTTCCACTCTTCCTGACCCAGCAAAACAGCCTCAGGTCCAGGATGCTGGGACCCTGCCCTGGGGGGAGAGCTGCTTTACCCCCCCAGCTCCCAAAGGGTGAGATTTAGACGCCATCTGGGCTTGGACACTTGAGAGAGTACAAAGCCATTTTCTTGGAAAAGCCATGTGGGATCTACCGTGCTGAAGGAAGCCCTGGGGTCCCCCATCAATCTAGAAATAATCTCGACTGTCTCTGCTGGGGGGACGTGACGTTGCCAGCTGGGATGGGGAGCAAGGATGTCACTGGGGGTTCAAGGACTCCGATTTCGCTCCGTATCGCCTTAGGCCCAAACGCTTTTCCTATGGGAAGGGCTTCCCCTTCCCACTGACTCTCCCTCCTTGTGCAGGGGTTGTCTGGGCAGCGTGGGAGCGGGAACAAGCCAGGCCGGAGCACAACGGGGATTGTCTGCAGAAAATGGGGGTGCTCTTCAGGCGGTTCCCACAGGCAGAGCGCTGGCCTCCCCGCGGCGATTCTCCGAGTGCCCAAATAGCATGGGAATGGGCGCAGCATCCGTGCCCATCCCTGCTCCTGGCTGCAAAGCCACTCTTGCGACATGTCACGGGCTGCTCCCCACCTCCCTATGTCACCCGCTGCTCGTGCCACCATCCTTCCTGTTTGCTCCCCTTATCATCTTCCATCGGTCTCGTGTTTGCTCCTGGCTTCCCTGTGGCCAAACAGACTGGGTCTGTGCTGGCGAGCCCATCCCTTGCTGGTTTGGAGCCTCGTCTATGCTGGGACTTTTCCCTAAAACTTCCCCCCATTTCTATGCTCCCCGTGCAAGAGCGCTGATGTTGAACGGGCACTGCAGGCTGCGGGGTTTTAGCCCTGTGTTATCTAGCGCTGCTCGGTGCCAGTGCTGATGCAAGTGGTCACCTGGAGCCGTCAGCTCTTGCTGCAGAGATGGCACGTTTGCAGAGATCTGGTGCCAGCTTTGCTCGGGGAAGGAAGCCAGCATCAACTGCAGCCAGCAGGGGTGGATTTGGCCTCGGACAGGTTTCCCCAATGACTCTCCAACCCCGCAGAGCAAAGTGTGCCTATCGATAGATAAGCAGAAAGGATTCATGGTCTTGGTCTACCTGGATTAAACTAAACCCTCTCAGGTGGCAGCCCTTGGAGAAGAGGGTCCACGTGTCTGGTTAGCCGTCGTGAGCAGCGGGCCGGGCCACACCACCACCCGGTGACGTTTGCCCGTTCATGCTCTTCTTGCCCAGGAGCGGTGTTCTCCAAAACCGGTCCCTCGTTACAGCCCGGAGGAGCCGGTGTCTGTTCGTGCTGATAGCAGAGCTAGCAGAGGACTGCACCGCTGTCTGCTCTGGTGGGACCCAGAATCAAATCGCCATTATTTCCTGAGCAACATGGGAATTTCCGAGGGAAGGTCTGAGGTGCTGGTGCGCGTGTGCCCGCTTCTAATTCTGGCCCGGCAGTTTCCCTCAATGCACCTGCAGCATCTTGGTTGTGATGCAGCTGTTCGCTATGCCACGTTTTGACCCCTTTTTCTGGGGTGAATCCTGTAAGCTTTAGGCAAACGATTGAAAACCTGCCATTTGTCCAAGCTGGAGCTGTGCACTTCAGTTCAGCCTCTGCTCAAATATTGGCGCGCTCGGCTGGGTTTGTGAGAGCTGTGCGTGTCCTGTTAATAACTGCAATGCTGGAGCCTACCTGATGAGCACTGGTTTGTGTTTTTTGGAGTTTTTTTGTTTTTTACCTGTTGTCTGTCAACAATGCTATCACTGAATTATCTCAATGGTTGAACTTCTTGTCTTCATGGAAAGTCCCCCTTCTGTGGGTTGCTCTTTGTCCAGGCTGTCCGCACAGGGCTGAAAGTCCCACCTGCAGCACATGAGGATGAAGAGCTCCCCTGAGCCCTGTCATAACTGACACTGGTATCATTTAAGCAGCAGGGATACTTCCTCGGCCCTTCCCAGATGTGTAGACCACCTTATTCAGAGGGGGAAGCTAAAGACAGCGAAACTCCAACTGCCAGCACCTTGCAGAAACCAGCCATGTGCCAACAGGGCCACGTGCAACTTCTGTTTTGGAGAGCAGGGTTGTCATGCACTCCAGTTTCCTGATATTTGCCATGTTCAGAATCACTTCATTTCAGCACTGGCTTCTTAAAACTGATCTCAGTGGTCCAGGCTGGCCAAATGCTGGAAACCAGATCCATGGACACATGCGTTCTCCCAGGAGAAACTCTCCTGGGAGTGATTTAACTCTGGTTGTTCCTAGGTTATTTTTCTCCTGGAGCGGCCATTTTTACTCTGGGAGAAAAAGCCTGAACATTTGTACGCTCGTGGTTTTTTATGAGAGAGCAGTGATTTCCAGGAGAAACTGAGTGTGTGTATGAGGCCTAGATCTCATGATTGAACCCCTCTGATCTGCTATGTTCCTCTGGGGACTCTGATTGTGTTCTCAACTAGTCACATGTGTGTGTTTGTGCAAAGAGACATTCTGAATCGGGTGTGAAAGGAGCTCATATGTGGCCCATGCTCTGAAAACTAGCTAAACAAAATAGCGTATGCTAGCAAATACCAAATCTCTTTGCAAATGCCAGATCAAACTAAACAGAAGCCGAACCTTGTTGATTCTTTGGTCCAATGACTCCTGTTCAACCTGCCGGGAGGAGTTATGTCTATTTTGGCTGTGATGGTCACAGGGGTTGTGAGTTGCCATTTATCAGAAGGCATCTGAATTAGGACCATCGGGTGGTGGAAAGCATGGGGTCATGGGGCTCCGAGGCAGAGTGGGGAAGACATCTTGCCCCAGATTAAAAGCAGGAGTTCAAGCCTTGCTCTGGATTTATGCTGAAGGCTGCACCTGGTTGTAAATAGGGAGCTAGCTGTTTGAGCGTTGAAGTCAAATGCAGCTGGACATGATGCTGGCCTTGTGGGTGGTGGCTACAGAAGCCAGTCTGCCTTAACCGGGCCAACTCTGTGAGCTCCTAGATTTGGGCGGATCAAGGACCTTGAACTGGGGCTCGACCCAGTAGATCAGTGATGCATCTTGCCTGGTCTCTGATGGCATCCGATGCTGAAGGCCTCCATGCGACATGCTAGGCAATAGTCATTGTATGCCTACTAGCCAATTACCCATCAACAATGACTGGGTGGGGTGGAGTGTCACCATCCACTGCCCCGTGCTGCTGTCCCAGTCCATCCCTGCTGTTGCCTGTCATGACTGACCGGCCCTGTGCGCCAGAGTGGGGGACAAGGCCAGGACTGCACCGGCAGCTCCCCGCGCCTCCTGTCTCCTTAACACTAGCTACGACGCTATCCTGCTCTGAGCCCCAAGATTGGCCGTCGCCTCCAAGCCCTGCTAGAAAACAAATGCTAATAATACCAAACAGCAGCCAGCTGGACAGCTCTGCTTTTGCCCAATTTAGCTCTGTAGAAGCTGGCACCCAGTTCATTTGTTTTTCCCCCTCTTGGGCCAACATGGAGCAAAGCTGGTTCAGGGGCGCAGCATATCAACACAGCCCCCCTGGAGCTCCTCATCTAAACCTGCTTTTGCTCATCTGGGCGCGCAGAGCATAACGTGGGCAAAAAAGTACGAGGAGGGCACTGATAGCAGTAATCAGGTGCGTGGTATAGGGGCACGCCTGTGACCCGTGGGTATGCATCTGGGCCTCCTTTCTGCATGCATGGGGCTGGCAGGCGTGTTTGTGCATGCACTAGTATCACTTTTGCAATGCAGGATGAGGTCGGCGCACAGGACTAATCTTCTCTTCCCCGCTTGGCCTCGGACACATGACACTAACACCCAGGGACGTGACACTGGTGCACGTCACACTTCTGCCCAGAGGACACGGCTGCCCTCTCCCCTGGGTAGCTGCCACAGGAGATGCCCCTCACGACTAGGCGATGGGGAGCTGTAACAGCTCATTGCACTGAACAAACAGCAGCTCTGGGATAGATACGACACCTACATTAACGTAACTTGAACTGGGGTAGATTTACCCCTGATTGGTCTCGGCCTCACTCTGCACTGGGTCCTGGCGAGTTACCCCAGCGTAGGACTGCCCGCCCCTTGCCTGCAATGGGACAAGGGTAGAAGTCATGTATTTGGGCCCTCTATTGCCAGGGCAGATGGATGCAATAGGTCCCTTCTGCTTTCCAAACCTCTCGATTAGAAATAACAGACAATGAGCCCATTGCTCCTTGTCCTGTCACCTGCCCCCACTGAGAACAGCCCAGCTCCATCCTCTTTGCAACAGGCTTCAGCAGCCTGGACTACACCAGCACTGCCAGACCCCTCATCCCCTCCATCTTCCTGGCTGGCTTGCTGGCAGTCTCCTCGTGTGGCTTCTTCGGGGGTGCAAGCGCCTGGCTGAACATGTAGCGGCTGTCTGAGGCCTGCCTCCCAATGTCACCTGAGTGGGGAGAGGGTTAAAAAGCCCCGTGCACCTGTGCACGGGGGAAAGAAGGGCTGGAGTAAACCTGGATGCTGGGAGGTCACGGCCATAATTGACCAGGT
>NW_017728911.1:40595727-40598062 GCF_001723895.1 Crocodylus porosus | reverse complement strand
CTCTTTCCTGCTTATGCAGGGGGTCGGACTCGATGATCCATTGAGGTCCCTTCCGACCCTAGCATCTATGAATCTATGAAAGACCCTGCCACGACTGGGCCGTGGACCCATGCCTGCATCTGGGACGAGGAATGTCTCCTTCCCTGCAGGGAGGGAAGATGTGCGTGTATCCTCCCACAAGCCGGGCATGGAGGGAGGCAGTTGTCTCTGGATGATTAAGGCAGAAAGCAATGCAGGAAGCTGCTGGGATTTGAATGACTGGCTATAAATAGCGAGAGCGCAGGGTGTTCCCCTTTCGCTCCGGCTGAGCTTTAAACTTTGCTTCCCTTTCCACCGCGCTCGGGGGTGAGTGATATCTGGGGATAAGGGCAACGCGTCCAGGCTACCTTGCTCACGGGCCTCGCGTGGGAGCTGAAGCCACAACCGCTAACCACCGAGCTTTCCTGGGCTGCGATTTTAACCCCTTTCCTTTCCTGCCTGGGGGTGGGCAGGCAGCCTGCGTTTGGGCGCAGGCAAAATCATAGGTTTGGGAGCGAGCTGCTTTTCAGCGGCTGCACGCCTTCGTGTCGGCTTCCCAGGAGCCTGTGCTGGCTCGGCTGCAGAAACGCATTGCTTGCCTGCAGTCCCACGATGCAAATATTTTCCTTAAATCTCCAGCGTGGGTGTGGAAAGCAGCAAGGCCAGCAACCGTCTCCCTCGAGCAGAGCCCAGATGTTGGTGCCATAACAGCAGAAGGGGACTCCATGCTTCGGTTCGGTTCAGAGGCTTACTTTGCTCCTGTTTCGCTGCACAGCTGGGCTCCAGGCACTTCCTTCTGCTTTTCAGTTGTGCTTCCCAATGCTACTCCCATTTTGGATGTATTGCATAGAAAATGAGGGTGGCAGGGACCTCAGGAGGTCACATTGAGTCCAGCCCCCTGCTCCAAGCAGGACCAGCCCTGACTACATCATCCCAGCCAAGGATGTGTCTTAAACACCTCCAAGGATGGAGACTCCCCCACCTCTCTGGGTAACCTGTTCCAGTGAGCCCATTGCTGCCGAAGCCCCCTCCCAGCCCACAATCCCCGAGGGGTAAATCAGCATGACCCCCCTCCCCATGCCACGCTCTCCCAAGTGCGTGGGGAGGAACAGCGTGTGCACCACGCATCTGTGAGAAGAAACAGCCCCGCTGATGCAGCAAAACCGAGCAAGGGGAACCCGCAAGGAAACGCCACCGTAATCCGTGTAAACGGGCCTCAACAGGGAGCAGCACAGCCACAGTTAAGGTGGCTTGTGTTAACGAACACAGCAATCATCACCTCTATGTGAGTGGATTCAAGGCTGCAGCCCTTGGGGGCACCGGGCGGCTCTGCTCTGTCCGCACCCCGCCACGGCATCTCCGGCACCAGACCTCCCCGCTCCTCCCCGCCGGACGCTTCCCTCTCCCCAGGACGAGGAGCGGGGGCGCAGAAGCTGCCCTGCAGCCCCCCCAGGGCCGGCCAAGGGCCCCGTTCACTCGGTCCTCACCCGCAGCCTCAGGTCTGCGCGGATGGCTGCGTGGGCCTGGGCTGGCCACCCCCCGGCAGCGGCAGGGGAAGGCTGACGTTGCCAGGAGGGGATTTGGGGGTGTGCATGCGTGGGTGGATCCCAAGTCGCAGCAGCTCCTGATGCCTGTCCAGAAGGGCGGCCTGGGAGTTTGTTACTTTCCTCGGGATTTAATCCGGAGTACTGTTGGTTTTACCCAAGGACTCTAGGCAGCTTCTTGCTGCCATGAGACCTGGCAGACAGGAGGGAGGACTGCACCCAGTGGGTGACCACAGAGGTTTTGAGAAGCAGCAGGAAGGCTCTGCTTGTTTGCAAAGCAGCTTTTTGTGGCCTTGGCCTTCAGCTGCCAAACCACATAAGAGCGTCAGTAAGCACCAGGTGCTTAATCTGGAGAATGAGGACCTGAGGGGAGAGGCCAGGTTTCTTCTGCTAATGGTTTCTACTGGGAGACCTCCCATCTCTCTGCACTGGAAATACCTCCTTCTTCCGCAGCTGCATTTGGGCACTGCATCTGGAGTTGTTAGCTTGGCTCTGAATGCCAAAATAAAGATGGAAGAGGCAATCAGGCCTCATAGTAGAGATGGTATCTTTTATTAGATGGACAAGATCTTTGCCAAAAAACGTTCTTTCATTTCAGGGCTGTACTCGGTAGCCGTGTTGGTCTGAGACAAAAAGACATACAAAAAACTAGAACTCTTGTTTCCAAAATACCTTTTATTATAGTTTCATAGTTTCTAGGGTCGGAAGGGACCTGAGCATATCATTGAGTCCGACCCCCTGCCATGGCAGGAAAGAGTACTGGGGTCAAACGA
>NW_017728911.1:40592543-40595627 GCF_001723895.1 Crocodylus porosus | reverse complement strand
TATTCCTGGTCACTCCTGGCGGTGCTCGGGGGAACAGGGACTCCCCCAATGCCTGCTGGTCCCCCTGACTAGTTTGTAACAGGCCACTAGATCCCCCCTCAGCCTTCTCTCATGGAGGCTGAGCAGGTTCAGGTCCCGTCGCCTCTCCTCGAAGGGCCTGCCTATTATTAGGCTAAGCTTGCAGAAAAGGACAATTTTCTTGCCACTTTCTGGTTGGTCTAATACAAGGTATCATTTTGGAACCAAGAGTTCTAGTTCTTTCACTGCAAGCTTTCAGGCACAAACACCCTTCATCAGCCTTTATACCCATAGAAAGCTTGGTCAGGTATCTGGTTGTAGCTGTATTGGTCTAGAGGCAAAAGGAATCAAAACTTGTGGAAGAGGTGCTCTCTTTTATTAAACCAATGAGGTATTTGCAAACAAATTATGGTATTTATCTGCAAGCTTTCGGGCACACTCACCCTTCATCAGGCATAGGAGAGAGGAGAGATTGTAAAAGTTCTCCTAGGTAGACGTGCAAATTCATATTTCACAGGGGAGCTGAAGGTGTGGTAAGATCTCCTGGTTGGAATTGTTCATTTTGTGCAGGTTAGGCACAGAGAAGAGTCGAAACAGGCTTTTTACCCCCAAGTTGTTTGGTGGCGCACACAACAATCACTATTTTATTGCGCTGGTGTAAAGCCCTTCTCAGAAGGCAGGTGCTCTGCCCCTGCTGGCTCTCGGGACCCCGGGGCAGGCAGCCCTGCTGAAGCACTGGGTAGTGAAGCTCCAGCATTCCCGCTTTATCCTGGGATTAGCCTGCAGCAGCTTGGCTCCGGGGATGCCCACAGCGTTCCCAAATCACCCTTTCAGTCTGTTCTTGCAGCTCCTTCCCCATCTTGGTCCCTGAGTACCATCTTCAGGCTCCTGATGCGCTGGGGCAGGATGCTCTGTGAGCAACTTTGGGCTGTTCGGTGGTGTAAACACCGCCGACCCCTTGCCCCATGGGGCTGCCAGCTTCTGCTGGCACCACCGCCCGCGTGTCTGTCAACCCTGTTACAGCGTGCTTGGAGCATGGGCTGCTTGCAATACCCCGGCTCCCAGCACAGGAAGAGCCTCGGGGGTGGCAGTGGTCCTGGGAAAGATTTATAGATCTTACCTGGTTTGGACACGGGTTATGTCTTGTATCTGGTGGCTCTCCAGAAGAAGCCACTTCTCCAACGGGAGCTGATGTTCTTGGAGGAAAGGGGCACAGTGTGGCGGGGAGCACGCGGCTTGTTGCTGCTCGGAGGCACCCACCGTTCGTTCACCTACCTGAATGGATGGAGGTAGCTGGAAAACCCTCCCAGAAGCGGTTGCCCTCTCTGCCACGCCGCCTGCCCGGCCTCCCCCAGGCACAGGGCGAACGGGCTGCTGCGTGCACGGATGAGCTGGGCTGGTCGGAGCAGCGCTGCCAAATCCAGCTGGAGGGAAGCCGCCGGTGTTGGTGTTTCTATTGAGTGTGATGGAGGCTGGAGCTAGAGTTGGTCCCCACTGTTATGAGAGCCCCGGGCACTGAAGGCTGCTATTCAATCCCCCCTCAGTCTTCTCTTCTGCAGTCTAAATCAGCCCATTTCCCTCAGCCTCTCCTCACCAGTCCTGTCCTCCAGCCCCACAACCATTTCCATTGCCCTCCGCTGGACTCTTTTGATGTTCTGCTTTATGGGGGAGTTTCTTTTGAGCCTGGGAGGGAAGGGCAAGGGCTCTGCATCACAACTGCCTGGACCTTCGCTGCTGCAGGCTGCAAGGGGGGTGAGGAACTCGTGCAAAGAGGAGGAGGGAAATGGGCTGATTTCATCTGCAGAGGAGAAGACTGAGGGGGTTTAATTGCAGCCTTCACTTCCCTGCAGGGGGGCTGCAAAGAGGATGGAGCTGGGCTGGTCTCAGTGGGGGCAGATGACAGCAGGAGCAATGGGCTCAAGCTGCGGCAAGGGAAGTTGAGGTTGGATATTAGGAAAAACTCTCACCAGGAGGGTGGTGAAGCACTGGGCCAGGCTCCCCAGAGAGGGGGTGCAGTCTCCATCCTTGGAGGTTTTGAAGACTTGAGCAGACAAAGCCCTGGCTGGGATGATGCAGGTGGGGCTGGTCCTGCCTGGAGCAGGGGGCTGGACTGGATGTGCCCTCCTGAGCTCCCTTCCAGCCTCGTTTCTGTGCTTCGATGAAAATCTCTGCTCAGACCCAGGCAGACGAGGCTCTTTGGGGAAACCCAGTATCACTTCTCACCTTTTGGCTCAAATCAAGCGTAGACCCGTAGCCTAAGCTCAAGCGGGGGCACCCGAGTCCCAAGCTCTCCAGCAGGCACGCGGGCTTCGGGGGTCCCGGGGTGAGAGCGTGGGGCAGGGATGCTCGGTGGTCGCAGCGCTGCACGCGGGGCTGGGAGGGAGCGAGTTCTGCCTGCCCCACCGAGTCGGGTTTGGACCGATGGACTTCTCTGCTCCATCGATACGATTTGGTGCCAATTTGACCTGGACCGGGACATCTATTAATAATAAAAGTGATCCCTTGTATTTGGCCCACTAAATGGTTGGAAAAACTTGTTCCTTGCAAGCTTCTGGGTACAGGCCGCTTGCCCTTCCAGCCTCTGTGACACGAGAGCCTGGGACGTGGGCTGGTGGCCTGACCCCGCCACGGCCCTTCTACCCCCCCACCGCGAGCGCTGCCCGGGGCAGGACCCAGCACCCAGAGCAGCTCCAGCGCCCTGGCGGGAGCCAGACATGGGGGACCCCGTGGGGGTGCAAGCAGGCGAGAGGGGATCTGGGCACTGCCAGGGCACCAGGGGGCACGCTGCCCTGCAGCCATTCTGCTCCGGGGTAATTCTGCCCCGCATTAACTGTGCCCCGGGCTAATTCTGCCCCGCTTTAACTTCGCCCCCTATTAATTGTGCCCCGCACTGAAGTCTGCCCCGGGTGTTAATTCCCCGCCGCGTGTCCGAGGCGCGCGGCCGCAACGCGCAGTCGCTCCGGCGCGCGGGGCCGTGGGCGGGGCCCAGGTGCCACGGCCCCGCCCCCCCAGGTGAGCGCCGCAGAACTTTCCCCAGAGGAAGTCCCGCCCCCGCGCGCCGCGCGC
>NW_017728911.1:40579916-40592443 GCF_001723895.1 Crocodylus porosus | reverse complement strand
TCCGGAGTGCGGGTCCCGGGGCGGTGGCGCGTGTGAACGCCCGGTCCAGAGTGTGGCGTCCTGGGGACCGTGGCATCTGTGAACACCCCGGTCGGGAGCGTGTGTCCCGGGGGTGTTGGCATGTGTGAATGCCCCGATCCGGAGCGACTCTCGGTGGCAGTGGTTCACGCGGGTCCTGGTGGCGGTGGCGCCATGTGTGAACGCCCCAGTCCAGAGCGACTCCGGAGCGTGGGGCAGGGGGCGGTGGCACGTGTGAGCACCTGGATCCGGAGCGCCTCCGGAGTTTGGGTCCGGGGGGAGGGTGGCGCCACACGGGCACGCCCCCGTCCGGAGCGACTCCGGACCGTGGGTCCTGGCGCCGTGTGTGAACGCGACAATCCGGAGTGGCTCCCGAGCTGCCCCCCGCCCCGTTGCCGAAGCCCCAGGTGGGGCGTCTCGCGTTTGGCTGGTTGGTAGCGGCGACGCTCCGCGGATCCGGGGTGCCCCCCCGGGGCGCGTGCGGCTTCCCAGGCGCCCCCAGGATCTCGTCCAGGACCCCCCCGCCTCCACGCACGGCTTCCGCCACTCGCTCCCCCAAAGCTCCCCTTAAAAAGCGCCGTCGCAGCGTATGTGGGAGCACACCTCCGCGCCGGGGAGCGTTGCCGGTTGGGAAGAGCATCGGGCATATAGACGTTATTGGGTGTATAAACGCCCTGCACGCAGCAGCCCCGTGCTCCAGAACGGCTCAGGAGGTCTTTCATCCGCGTGTGCGGTGCATGGCCTGGCACCGCCTGTGCCCTTTGCTACAAAAGGGTTTTGGGTCAATTTGATCTCTTCTCCTATGAGACCGGCCTTGACTTTTCCAGCCTAAAATGTTGGCGGTAATAATGGTGGCAATCACTTCTCAGCCAATAATGGTGGCAATAAAAGTCAGAGCCGGCTTCAGAGATAGCAGCGTCAGCGTGTTCGGTGGCTTGTGGTTTTCTGGAGGCAAAAAGGAAAGGACGGGCCCAATGCTGGCCTGCGTGGCACGAATCGGTGCTTCTCCTGCACGACGCACTGCTGTTAAGCTGGGACTGTTTTGGTGCATGAAGAGAAGCTGCTTTTGCGACACGGGGAGATCAGGACCGAGGAGGGGCTGTGTCCCAGTGATGGAGGTGCCGATTCCCTTGGCCTTGGAAGACCCGGCTTTTGTTGGCCGCGTTGGTGGTGTTGGTCCCGGCTGTTACGCCGGCAGCTGCGATGAGCTCGGCGGTGAGGAGGCCGTGAGCAAATTTACTGTTTGCATCAAGCACTCGCTCGTGAGATTGCAACGAAAACTTTGTGCTTGTGGGTCGGGGCAAAGGGAAAGGCTGGGGGGTGGACTCAAAACCTTCCCCCCTGTCTAGACTCAGCTCCCCCACGCCACCTGTATTGCGGGCTAGCGGTCCTCTGCTCATAACTTCAGAGCCCACCTCCGAGGGTCCTTTTTTCTAGTCTTTTTCCAACAGTAGCAGTGAACACCATAAATGCATTGCTGCAAGGTTTGGAAGGACTGTGAAGTCATCCCGATGTCCGAGTTTCAGGATGCTGCTGCTCCCTTGGGCAGACAAGTGAGTTGTCTGTGGTCTTGGGAGGACAAAGTTTTGCTTCGTATTTAGGAGGTGCCAAGATCTGTCTCAAAATGCCGAACCCTACAGAGCTTGAGGACCTGGCACGCTAACCAGGGAAATGTTGCTTTCGAGACTGCAAACGGATTTTTCCCCCATGTGAACATCACTCTTAACTGCTGCTTCGTTACAGTCAAGGTGTCGCAGCAGCATTTGCCCCCAAATATTTTGCATGCTTGAGATGCCCAAATCTGTACTGATGCTGTATATACATCTCTTTGAGGTCTAGTTTGTGCTGAGGAGCTGCGTTCTTCCTGTGTATGCTAGGAATTCAGCGTCCCTCCTGCGGTTAATACGTCACAAAAGATTGTGTTCTGGATGGGAGGAAAGGCAGCCAGCTCTTGGAATTCAAGGTAGATGGAGATGCTGTACTGGTCCTTTCAAGCATGTGCATTTGCCCAACTTACACTCTCTGAGACATGCAAACTGTAGAACTTGGTTCAGAGATTATACCTTATATTAGAAATTGCCAAAAAATGATCTTTTTCTTTGAGACTGAATTTTGGATGGTTTGTTTTTTACTAATACTCTCTGCAAACAGCTGTTGCTGTCTGGCAGGATCTGTTTTCAGGCGTCTGTGTGTACAGCCCCACGTGCATTTGCAGGTCTGCTAAAAAGTGCCACCCAAAACTGGGTCCGGAGAAGGGAGGCGGGAGGGTTGTGGCGACAAGGGAGTGCGGAGAGCTGGAAGAGATGAGTTTGTGGGGGAGGAGAGTGTCACAAAAATGTGCGTGCTTGTGTGGGAGGGACAGCAGGGGAGGACTGGGGTGCAGGAGGAATGCAGTTACACTAATGTAGTCATGTAATGTCTCATTGTAGAGAATGTGGAACAACCTGCCTTCCAGTCTCGCTTTTGTCTGCTTTATTAGCAGGCTGGAGAAACCAATGAAAGTCCCTTGCACAGGGTCTGAATGGATGTTGTCAGCCCCTGTAGGCAGAAGTAGAGTTGTGCTGCCTTGCCATGTGGTTTTGGAACGGCTTTATTCAGAAATGTTGGACTTAAATTGCAAAGGGTAAAACTGCAACTGGCAATAGCAACTAAAGCTGTCCCTTTGCAGGAGCAGTTCCTAGCCCACCACCCACGGGCAATGCGTTCAGCAGCTCTGTCGCTGCTGAAAGGAAATTTGGCTTCCTGCAGATAAAGTTTCTTCAGGTTGACTGATAGCGAGGCCCCCTGGGGCCTGCAGAACGGGACGTGCTCACTATTGTTGGGAATCATTGCTCCCGATTCCTTCGCGCTAGCTGTTCTGTCATTCTTGGCTTAACTTAATCTTGTTTTTCATGAGTTACTAGTATAATTTAAAAAAGCTTTTGTGCCATCGTGTTGTGGATGCTTCCACCAGAAATATGTTTATAAGCATTGCCCTTTAGCCAGAAAACAAATAATTATTGAAAATATTTCGGGGAGGCTGAATGCCCAGTTCCGTAACGTGAGAGACTTGGAAATGATTTTCAGCTGAGCAGTCCTAATCCCTGTGGTGCAAGGGAAACTGAAGAAGGCAAGACCTTGTTGGTGACAGACAAGGCTTCACTTATTAGCAGGTGTTACCTTACACTGCACAAAAATAGCGTAACCTTTTTCTCCATGCACATGGGCTTGGGGGCTGAAGGAGCTGTTATGGGCCCTTCTGAAGGTTTCTGATGCCGTGGCACAGAAGTTAAGTGCACATGGGGTCCTTGGATGCCCTTGAGAGGAACTGCTGAAAGGATATCTCTGACCTGGGGTTTCTCTGGTTGTTTTTGGTTGGTCCATTATAAAATTTGACAAGGTCTGCAGCAAAGGTGAGCAAAATGATTGAGATCTGCTGACAAGCTTCGGTGACGAGGACTTGTTAACTTGAAATTCGACTGCAAGGGGACTCGGCGCTTTAGTGAAATGAGGGGAGTGGTGAGAACCACGCTTCTCGCTAAGGCTGCGCTGGCATAGGGAGGGGAATCAAAACTGGACTGCAGTGAATTCAGAGCCTGGAAAGGAAAATCTTGCTCATTTCAGAGTGGCGTGTTGCAGAACGCATTGCTGCATGAAATACGTCTTCACGTTGGAGCATTTAAGATGGCTGGAAAATGACATGGACACACACAGTGGTTGCGGCTCAAGATGAGCGAAGAGTGAGAAACGTTGCTTTGCTTTGCCTAAAGGGGCCAGGAAAGCTTTGGCACTTGGGTGCAAAATGCTTCACTACTGCTGCGGTTCCTGGCGTGCTTGCGAATCTTCTGAGTACCAGCAGCTTGGAGAAGTGCGTAGACCAGTGGTCCAATCTAACACGGTAAATCCCATCAATCTTTAACTGCATTTACCCGATCGCTAACACAGCTTGTGCTCCAGCTATTTTAGGGTGTTGTTGCAAATGATGGTTACTGGTATCTAGCAGTGTTCTGGAACAACTGGAATTGCACGCTTGAATGTGTTCCAGCATGAATCGGAGAGGTGGAGCTCCTCAAGTGCTGGGTCCCTGCATTTTCAGACTGGTGGACTACAGTCAGCGTTGCCCACTTCTCATGGGCTAGCCTGCACCCCTGATACCTGGCTCTTCTTTGGAAGGGGAGGGTAAGAGGTGGGCTGCAATCCCTGGACAGTCATTTGGGGCCTTCTTTCTCTGACACACAAACTTGGCCAGGTGTACTGTTCTGTTTTGCAGGCTATAGTTTTGGGTGCCAGAGGCAGGATCTCAAACCCAACTTATGCTTCACTTTACACTAGTAAAAAAAAAAAAAAAAAAAAAGGGAATCATCCCTGTCTTGAACCTCATATCCTGATTTTTAACTGGTTGTTTTCTATATCTTAACTGCTATGCTTTTCTTGGGGTGTGCTTGTATCCCAGGATGCTGTGCTCCTGAAAGCTGAAAGACGAAGATGGCACATACAGCGATTGGTTGTGGGTAGAGAGAATCTCATCTTTTTTTAAAAAGCCTCAAAGAAACTTTTCTTTTAAATGAATACAGCTGTTTGTGATGCCTTGATAAAGGGTTAGCAGTTTCTAGTCTCTTCATGAACAGGCTGTTGGAGCAGAAAGGTAGGCAGTTGGTTTATTAAGCTGGCCTCATTTTGCAGAGACTTCATTGCTAGTTACTTGTATTTTAAATATGCAGCGTATCCCAAAGGGAGCACGGAAGGAGCAGTTCTTACTTCTGCTAGTGAGTGAAGGGAAATGCTTCGCTGCATTAAACTGTTCTCCATTGAGCTTCATGGCCAGGAAAGTTGTACGCTTTGCAAAGCTACTTCTGAGGATGTTGCTGTGCTCGGTAAATGTGACTTTTCCTCCACATTCCTTTAGTTAAGCAACAGAGCTTCTCTTTTATCCTCTCCTCTGACAATAAAACACACTATCTTGCATTCTTATCTGATCTCTCTTGTGGCCTTATCAGAACTGAAGAATGTAATCAGCTTGCCGTTGCTAGTTCATTAGCCATGACATGCATCCACGCAAAGCTTTGTCTGTACTATAAAATAATTCTGTTCACTGCATGGTTGGGGCCATAATGAGCTGCAGCCTAGCTTGTTTCTGTTGTAGACTGAGGAAATAAGTGGTTGAAACTCTTTGGGAATCATGGCTCTTAATCTGGTTTAAAACAGTTTTGAATATAAGAGGTCCTTGAATTTAAGATGCACCCAATCCAAAGAAACCCCTGCAAATAAAATGTTTTTACAAGACTGCTTTGTTGGTTGTAGTCATGTCTAAGGAGGGTCTTTGGGTAGATGCGATATCTTTTATTGGAACAGTTGGAAAACCTGTTCTTTGCAAGCTCTTGGGCACAAAATTATGCAAAGAACAATTTTTCCAACTATTTAGTTGGCCTAATAAAATCTCACATTTACCCAAAGCACCTTGTTTGCTTTTTTACAAGCAAGCAGCGTATATGGTACCTATGTGAGAGTTTTATTTCCACTCTGGTTTTAGATGCAGGCTTTTTTTTTTTTCCTTTTTTAGAAGAAATTTGGTTATAAGAAGTGTGTCTTAGAGTTGAAATAATACAATAGGTCTCCTCTGTGCTGAATGTTAATAGCTAGGTGGTGCAAACATTGGGTGGTAGATGGCCCTGGTAGGGGGTCTAAGGAAAGCTGTGTTTATCTTCACAAGCTGACCTCTGCATTGTTGTCTGCTTGAGCTGATGAGAATTAAATGTCCTGGCACACTCCTTGATATGGCTACTTCTGAAATGTCTTCAGGGGCTGAGAAGATGAGTTCACTTGTGGTGACTGTATGTGCATGCATGCATGTGTGCACAAACAAATTGCACCAACCCTGCCCTTTGCTTTTACTTTGCATTTAGGTAAGGAACACCTGAATGCTTTCTGCTTGCCGGGGCCCAAAGAAAAAGAAGATTGAGAGTGCGGTGTGCAAATACTGTGTGGTCCTATACGGTTGCAGATGATGTAGGCTTCTGATCAATCCAAAATAGTTTATTTATAAACCTCATCAGTGCTGCATTTGAAATGCTGATATTTAGCAGAAGTACTTTTCAAATGCAGGGCTAAAAAAGGACTTCTGCTAAATATTGGCATTTTTAGCCCTGCGATATTTAGCAGAAGTACTTTTTTAGCCCTACTGGTTTTATAAGCACTTCTTGTTTCCATATGAGCGTCTAGACTGGCAAGATGTTTCCCGCTTGTTTGGTCTTGTTCCTAAATACAAAAGCAATTATATCATGCCTTGTCAATAAGCCACTCCTTGCAACGGTTGGGCAGCAGGTGCTTTTCCCAGGTCTCATCTCCCTGCTGGGTAGACAGGGTGACAGCCTGTGAAACCAAAGCTAAAATCCTCCTTGAGCATGTCCTTTGGGGTGCTGCTGTTGGAGATGGGGGTGTGGGGTGTAGCCGTGTTGGTCTAAGGACATAGGCAGAAAAGGGTCTTTGGGTAAATCTGATATCTTTTATTAGACAAACTCAAATAGTTGGAAAAATTGGCATTTTAACACAGCGAGACTGTTTAGTCTCATGTAATATATTTCCATGAGATGATGCTGTACATGAAGAAAGGACTGTATAACCAGCTAACCCATCTTTGTTTGCATGACTGCTGTGAGGCCAGCTTGCTGTTGGGCTATCCCTGGGGCAGATGGGAAGGGAGCTTATCTCCGAGAGCTGCAGTCTTTCTCCTCTCACGTCCCTCCAGGCCCGTACCTGGCCCTGCCAGACCCACACTGTAATTGGTATATGCTTTCTGCTTCCTCTGCCTGCTTGTCTGGTGAGCTGGGATGGGGAATCGGTGCAGGGGTATAAAGGGGCATCTTGCGGTCTGTCTGGCTACACAAGCCAGACCACAGCCCAGTCTTAAGATGCTCTTCCTGCGGTTAACCTCTGGAGCATGTAGATGGTACCGATGCCTTCTTTGTAGAGCTGAAGATATCCAAGTCTGCTCTGTAGCAGAGGGACTCAGGTTTGTCTAAAGAGCTTTATCAACGTGTATTGGAAAGCAATTTTCCTGTCTCAAGTGTGTCCCTTCCAGTGTGAATCTGTTGGGGGAACATTGAACGGTCCATGAAATCCTATGCAGCTTTCCACATTGGTGCCCTGTTCACTGCACAGGACCAGGGAGTTCATGCTCCTGCTTGCGATGTAACCATCACACAGCTTTAAAACGCCTGATTTGGTAGGTAAAGATTCGGTGAGCTCTCAGGTCTCTTTTGATTAGTCATTTTCTGATGACGTGATTATAAGCAGCTATCCAATCTTTACTTGGGAGACCTAACTGAAATGTTTTGCTACAAGATGTCTGAAGTGAGGGGTAAAGTTACTGTAGTTTTTTTCTGGCTTTACACAAAAGGCATTCGTTTTAGTCTCTCCTCTTCGCAAGCAACGTTTATAAAGCGCACCCTTATCATTAGTTCGCTAAATGAGCTGATACTGCTGTTCAAAACCAGATCCGTCATGTCCTGCTGGCGTGCCTTGAAGTTTCCTACTCCATGTTGACTCAAGCAGGGAGATTTGTTATGTTAAATTTCTTTGGAAGAAAACCTGAGATCTTTAGGACTTTCACTCTGTCATCATTAGCAGTCATGTCTCACCCTATTACCTGCATTAAGGAAGGATGGAAAGTTGCACTGTATAACATACTCTGTGCAACTCAATTGTAAATAGGGCAAGCTTGCTCTGAAGACCTGGCTTAGTAATAAATGGTGCTATGTTTGGGCATCTGCTGGGAAAAGCGGAGACGACCGCCCTGTTTACTAAGCAGCTCCAGTTTTGCTGCTTGCAGGTTTAAGTAGTTCATCTTAGTCCTACAAATTAGGATTTACTCCAAGGGAAGTCACCTGTAGGGAGACTCCTAGCTCCCCAGATGGGAGACCGTCGTTGGCAGTGTAAATCATGGCTGAAGTGACCTCTGCCACTCGTTTCGGAGGTAGAAGATGTGCTTGCAGGTTGCGTGATGAATCTGGCTGGTGGAGTAACTGAGGTCAAAACTATCCCGTCTGTTCACGTGGAAAACCCAGCCCGTCCTGTTTGAACCCAATCTCCTCAGCTCCAGCTGGATTCTTTTTCTTGGGGAAATCCAGCTTCTTTTGTAGCTCAGTGATTTTTTTTTGAAAGTGGCAGCTGAATTACTGTCTTGGTTCACAGAGGAATGCCTTTAATGTGTCACGCTACCACGTCACTTTAATCAGGCACGTACTCTGACCTTTGTGAGGGACGAGCTATGGACAGGCCAATAAAGCTGAAAGCTGATATGGCAGTAGTAGCGCTGCCATAATCGCCGCTTTCTTTCTGTCCTGTTCTCTCTACTGGCCGTGTGCTGCTGCAGGGCTGCTTTGTCCATCTGCTCTTTCCTTCTTGGCTTTGTCTGCCTTTAAAATTTTTGCAGCTTAATATCAATGCTCATGCAGATGTGACCTTAATTAACAGTGCCCCCAGTTTGCTAGGGTAGAGGTTTGGACTATACACTGTTGCACCTCTATTCAGTGCCTCAAGGCAATTCTCTTCTGTTTTACCAAGTCCTTGAAAAACCTAACACACGGCTCCTTTTCCTTCTCACTACTTTGCTGCGTACTGCACCTTTATTTTAAGATTAAGGTAACGGTTGTCAGGGCTTGAGCAGGGTGATGCGTAAATGCCTGGAAGGGGGATGAGGATTTAGCATTGAAACTCATAAACAGTCTTGAGAGACTTTCATTAAAAGTCCGTAGTCTTTCTGGTGGCTTTCACAGACATATTATTCGTGTGTCTGACCAGCTGCCTGTGACAACCTGAGGCAAGCAGTTTGAATTCAAACAGTCTGGCAACAAAAAAAATCTCCTGTATACGGTGTGGATGTTGTGCCTGAGTATCCGTAGCCCCGAACGCCTAAAGCAACGGGCCTGTCAATGGTGGGCATTGAAAAATTTGTTTGCTGCCACTACAACTTTGGGCACTTGGTGCCCAAAATGAACAAGGGTGACTGAACCCAAATGCGCATTGTTTTTAAGCGAGGTGCCTGGGTTCGGTCGGGTGCAGGCTAAAGAGTAATGAGGTTGGCAGTGATGCTCTGTGATCTGGCGGGTGGGTTTGTATTGCAAGTCCGGTGTGAGCTTCCTGTCTGACATCCTAGGTGACGTGCAAACAGCTGACTTGTCTAGCTTTTTCACGTGAGAACTGTCATGAGACCTGTTTACTAAACTTTTAAGGAGAAGAAACATCGCCTCGTATTGCCAACGTGTCAGCCTCGCTCTGCAGTAAAAGTGCTGCTCAGCCTGCCCTTCCCGAGCTCGTCTGTACCGTTTTCATTTGGCAGGTGTGGTTGTTGAGAGTTGTGTTTTCTTCTTGGATGTCGAGTGGTTTGTAAGAAGCATCTGCTTCATTCATGTGCACAGCCTACTGAGTCCAAAGGGTCTAGCGTGCATCTGAGAGCTAGGACCTGGAGGAAAAGGGCAATCGCGTCACCTCCGAGAGGTTAGTCGAGGGGGCTAGGTCCGTGTTCTAGGAGCAGGACACATGCACGATGTCCAGCGTAGGAAGGAAGAGAGCCCCTTGTTCCCGTCTGCTCAGGTGGAAGAAGTAACGGCAAGTGCCCTGATGTCAGACTGCTGAGCGTTCGCGCTTGTGTTTGCCCAGCTTCCAAACTGAGCCTAAAAAGAAGGCCAAGCGAACTCAGTTGAAGCTGCAGGGCGCTCTGCCGGCCTTATTTTCTGTCTGCTGCTTGCAACTTGTGCCAGGGCGAGTTGGCAGAGAAGGCAGAGAATTTCTACCAAGCCCTGTGCTTGTGCAGGTCTGGGCCAGCGGCTAAGAGGAAGCAGCAGGATGTCAACAAATGCCATTCATTTTTTGTGTGTGTTAGTAACACAAATTGCAGTGGAGAGCCTGGATGAGAAATCAGCTTTGCGGCTGACGCTTAGGGGAGGAGCATGCTGACCCATTTGCCCAGTACAAGGTTTAGGGCCCAAGAATATGCTTCAGGGTTGCGCTCTGGAGCGAGGAGTCTTGGCTGACTCGGTGGGAGGTTGCAGGTGGTCTGAATGGTCTCACTAGCAAGTGTGAGCAGCTTTTGTTCACGTTGGCTCTGAGACCTGAAGACCATGAATGCCAGCAGTGTCAATGCATGATACCCTGCGTGTTCTCTCCTGAGTGGGATCTTGCATCACCCCGCTCACCATCGGATGAGCACCTCGGATCGATGTAGTTTGGGTTTCCAGCCTCGGGACCCGAAAGCCCCGGTGACCAGCTCCGAAAGAGCTTGCTCCCCTCCCCTCCTCCCTGTTTGCATGAAGACAACTGTCCGTCGCCTCTGGGGGAACTAGTCAACCAGAGGCCTGAGTCCCCAGATAAGAGCAGATATGGTAGTGACTGAACACGGGGCTTTTATGTCACTCCAAGTCCATTTAAAAACAAATCTCATTCCAGCACGGTCTGTAGCAAACGGCACCTTGCTTCAGATCTGAGGGCGGGTTTGCTGGGGGTGATGGTAAGTCATAAATGAGATTTTTGTGTGCAGGATTACACTTGTATTGTGGTGCCAGAGCATATCAAGAGCAGCAGTTCCTCGAGAAATGCCAGTCAAGAGGCTGAGCAGTGGTGATGCAGCTTAGGAGTCTCAGTCTCTGAACTTTATGATACCTAAACCATACTCCAGTGTAGGTGAGAGAGTCTTTCTCGGCTGGGAGACGTGGAGGAAAAACAGCCAGTCTGTACAGCTGAACAAGCAGTGTTTATTACCTGTGCGCAGAGTGGAAATCTGGATTTTGAGGACCAGCCCATCTCCAGGACCTCTGCGTCTAATGAAGGATGACGGGTCTTATGCACGTGGCATGAAGGTCTTTGCCTTTCCCACCCCTATAAACAGATCAAGGGCAGGTCAGGGTCTGGTAGGACTGGGTCCCTATGAGGCATTTCTGGCAGTGTGCTGGTGTAGCTCTCGTCTCGGGGCATCCTCCAGCTAGCTCGGGTCTGTGCTTGTATGGCAGCCTTGTGTGACCATTAGCTGCGTGCACCGGTGATGGGCCCCAGCCCTCCTGGCAGGAGAAGCAGAGGATGATTTGGAGGTGATGGTGGTACCGCTTAGTTGCTTTCTGAAGCCGTCTTCCACTCCAAATCTCAGTGTCCCATGTCCCCTCATGCTTTGTGTCCGAGCCGGAGGCAAGCGAGCACGGATGCCTTTTGCTGTAATTTCATCTAAAGAGTCAAAGGAAAAACAGCCGGATTCTCCATCTTGTTCTAGTCCAGGGATCCTCAACTGGGGGCCTGTGGCACCTGGGGGCCCCTTGAGATCCTTTCAGGGGTGCCCCGGGCTGTCACTGCGAGGTGTGCGAACATGATTCACAAGTTTTCAAACAGGAATTGCATTGTATTGGTGGCTTTCTGCCCTGCTGAGCTCTTTGTAACAGAATTGTTCTATTAGTTTTCACCCCTTTTTTGTGACTACAGAAAAATCAACTGATGTTTTCTGAGGGAGGCCTCCAGTCTTAAAATCTGAGAACCGGTGGCCTGTCAGTCTAGTGGACCAGCACCTTGCAGTGTAGGTGTGAAAGTGGTGTGTATAATGGAAAATTTAGGCTCTGCAGAGGAAAATGACTTTTTCTTCTGAACTTTCCATTTCTTCCTGGTCCTGGGGATGGCTGCTGGGATAGTTCAGTGGTGAAAAGCTTGGAACCACGTAGGAGAGCTAGCCTATAAATAATCTGATTGCTGATCGTACCCTGGACCTCTGCTTCCCGCTGTCCTAGCAGCTGTATGCCCTTTTCGTTATTTCTGGTAACCTAAGAACATCCTGTCTCACTTTCCCCCTTCGTTCTCCATACCCTGTGTACTGGGAATGCCTTGCAAATACCACCCCGGGCAGGCACTGCAATGCTTTCTCGTTACCCTCTCGCTTTTAAATACTTACTTGAAATGGCAAGGCCTGCGCAGGGTTGTTTCTGAGGGTGTTAATTTTCAGGGACGTGCACTGCTGAGTAGGTAGGCTTCGAGTCTGGGTCTGCTTTTAGAAAGCCATTAAAGCTTGCAGGCGTTTCCCCCATGGACGGCTGCTCCTGCGTCCGCTTCAGCATTTGCATGAGGTCAAGTGGCTGGGTAGGGGCAGATGCAAGGCCTCAGTATTATCAAAGAGACTCCTCTCCAGTCCAGAGGAGAGCAATGAAAATGGTTGTGGGGCTGGGGGACAGGACTGGTGAGGACAGGCTGATGGAAGTGGGCTGATGCAAGGAAATATAAGGGAGATCATAGCTTTCTTTCCCTCCTAAGCACCTCCTTTAGCATGTCAGACCAAAAAATAAGCCAGGAGCTTAGTTTAGCAGCTGGTCTCTAAGCCTCTAATAAAATCCCTCTTAATCAGTGTTCGTTGTCTCACCTGTTGACAAGCTGCCTCAAGACCCATCTATAACCCCTTATGTCATGCAAAGAAGAGCTGCTGTTGGGCTGGACTTTGTCGTGCCCATAACTTGGGTAAGTACATTTTTCTTCCCAGTGTCAGCTTTTTAACTGATTTCCCCCCA
>NW_017728911.1:40525903-40579816 GCF_001723895.1 Crocodylus porosus | reverse complement strand
CCTTACATTGATGCAACAGAAAAGACTTTAGGGAGTATTTGGCCTTGGTAGTTCTTCCAGCCAGTCATTGAAGAGGTGGAATCTAGTTGTGCATTCAGACACTAAAGATGAGAGAGGCATTAATTGCTCATAGGTTATTTTTCCTGAGGGGCTAATTATGACATTGATCTGTTCTTGGAAATTACTAAATTAGCTTTTAAGTTGTTCTCTGTAGGCACGTCCGTGTTTTTCACAGATGGATTCCCAGTGTTGCGAAGATGCAGGCAACAAGGTGTTTCCCAGGGAGGTCAGGGAAGCATAGGGAGCTTCAGCCTCTGTTTTCAGGGCTGTAGCTGTTCATGGTTCAGTGTAAACACCCTGATCTCGTATCTGAGGGCGGATCAAAGTTGGGCTGTTCCAGGTCACAGGATAACAGGCACACCCATGCAGGGACCTTGTGGCACGCTCATCTGAGATGTGGGAGACATGGGTTCAGATTCTCTGCCTGGCTCAGACCTTGGGGGACTCGAACTTAGGGTTTTCTGTATTTCTGAGTGCTGTAACCACCAGCATCCTGGCTTGTTTTGGGGTCCTTGTGTCTCTTGTGAATCATAGAAAATGAGGGCTGGAAGACCTTGGGAGGTCACATCTCATCCAACCCCTGCTCAAAGCAGGACCAGCCCCAACTACATCATTCCAGCCAAGACTTTGTATTCAGCACCTTCAAGGATGGAGACTGCACCACCTCTCTGGGTAAACTGTCCCAGTGCTTCACCACCCTCCTAGTGAGAGTTTTTCCTAATATCCAACCTCAACTTCCCTTGCTGCAGCTTGAGCCCATTGCTCCTTGTCCTGTCATCTGCCCCCACTGACACCAGCCCAGCGCCATCCTCTTTGCAGCCCCCCTGCAGGGAGGTGAAGGCTGCTATTCAATCCCCCTTGGTCTTCTCTTCTGCAGACTAAATCAGCCCACTTCCATCAGCCTGTCCTCACCAGTCCTGTCCCCCAGCCCCACAACCATTTTCATTGCTCTCCTCTGGACTGTCTCCAGTGTGTCCACATCCTTTCTGCAGTGGGGGCCCACAGGTGGACACAGGACTCCAGATGTGGCCTCCCCAGTGCTGAATAGAGGGGAAGAATCACCGCCCTCCATGTGCTGGCACCGCTCCTACCGATGCACCCAGGATGCAGTTGGCCTTCTTGGTGACAAGGGCACATGTGCCAATAGACTTTTTATCCCAGTTCTCTCCTGGTTCTGTCTCGCCAGCCCTGTGCCAAGCCTGTTCCTGTGCTGACCTCCCTACGGATGCTTACTTTGCTGATGCTGCTGGGTTTGTGGTGCCCTCATTTTTAATTCCCTGGTGTGAAGAGTGGTGTGGCTGAATCCCAAACTGAGCCTGGCACTCAAATGCTCCCCTCTAGGAAGGGGTGTGTATGCCACAGGGGCCTAACTACACTCCCATCACCATTTCCTTGCTTGTGCAAAACAACTTTCCTCTAATTACATCTTAATGCCAGATGACTTAACCCTGTTGATGGAAAGTCTGACAGAGCCCTGACTGGTTACCCTGAATTACCTTCCCTGCAGCCCTTTGGGATTTGTGGCTGTGGATCTTCATACTTGATGCTGAAACGATAACGTTCTTTTAGAGATGCATAGCTGGAAGTAGTGTTGTCCTCTTGACACATTCCCACTCCCCAGTACAAAGGGGCTGAAATAGGATCACATGCTTCAAGCTGTCCTGGAAGCCAGGAAGGCCTTCCCTTCCCTTCCCGAAAGAAGTTTTTATATTCTAATCCTGTTAGCATTAGCAGGTATGCAGAGAGCTGCCGTGAGCTCACACTAGAAGTGAGCTGATTATATCGGTTGCCTATTGGATTTGGCACCAACTTCAAAGAGAAATGACACTGTTGACTATTGGCCTTTTTTGGCTGTTGTGGCAAATTTTACTGATTGCAGATAAGTGTGCCTTCTGGCCAGGGCCCTGGATACCTGGGTTCCCTCTCTCCCTTGGGGCCAGGGCCCCCGCATGTCTGGGTTCCCGTGGGAAATGGTGGGTTTCCCCTTGCAGGTGGGGAGCATTGTAGCCTGCAAGGGGTCCTGCTTGGGGCTGAGGGGAGCGGGAGGCAGGGGGCCCACATGCATGTGCGCGGTTGCACGCGTGCACGTGGTCAGGCATACAGCTGGGTGGCATGGAGAGCAACTCCCTGCAGGTAAGTCTTTGGAGGGAAGGGGCATGAGGGGTTGCAGATTGAGACCATGACAGTGAGAGCAGGAGTGGGGCAGCAGCTGGGGGCAGTGCATGAGACCCAGGCCCAGGGCAGGGAGCGGGAGGGAGCAGAGTGCAGAGCCCCAAGCCCACAGCGAGCAGTCCGTATCTGCCCTTGCCTTGCACGCCTCCGTTCTGGTTAGAAATGTCCTCGTGCTTAAAAATGATGGTGGCAGCACTCGAACTAAAAGCTTGTTTGATGAGCTTCATTTCGGGCGGTCCCATCGCCATTTTTAGGTGCCAGGACTTTGGTACATGTGATGCAGGAGGCTGCTGGAGCATGCAAAAGGTTTATTTATGTCAGTATTTTAAAACGCCTTTCATTATTACTAAATGTCAGTTATCGGATCAGCATTGGCTGATACAGTTGGTTAATAATTGGCTATCAGTCAAGAAAATCTTTACTGGTGAATCCCTAGATCACACCAGCTGATCTGTATTTTATCCTAGCTTGGGTAGAAAAAAAGATTTGTATTTTAAAACACACAACTTCATGCATTTTTATTTCTATACTGCTCTTCCCAGCAGGGCAGCTTACAATAAGAGAACAGATGGATTTATAAAATAGGAGAACAAACAGGCAAACAAGGCACCTAGTGTATGAATGTCAAACAGGAACCTCCTAAACGATTTCCCAGTTTAGCTCAAGGTGTGCTTTGCTGTTTTGGGGTAACGGCATCTAGTTTGCTGTGAATGCAGTGTGGTCCCGCAAGGCTTTTAGTAGTTATGATTTGAAAAGCAATGTTTATAAAGTGAAAGCGAGCTGATAACACTTGTGAGTGAGCTGATCATACTTGTGGTTCCTTCCTATTAGGCGATGTACTTCCTTTGTTTCAAAAACACCCCCTTGGCAGCTTCCAGCAGCACGGCCGCGATTGCAAGGGAGATGACAAGGACAGTCCACGTGGTGCCTCCCAGCCATTCATTTTCTGCTACTGCACATGTGAATGACCTGGACTCGGGCACTTTGCCGGGTTATAGAAGTCGCCATGCATAGACAGCTAGGCTTTCATTTGTTACCTTTTTTTGGTGTTCGTTATTCATCGCTGCATTTCTTTCTGGTCCCTTGGCTTGTGGAGGGGATTTGTGCTGCTCTTAGGAGTTCTCGAAGTGCCCCATTGCTTGAGGTCAAAAGCTTGGAAATGGGTTCAGGGGTGTTTCCCACCTGGTACAGCGACGTGTGACCAGCAGGACACGCTTGGGACGGAGCTTTGTGAATGTAAAGATCCAGGTGAGGAATCCCAGAGGCTTGCGGTGCAGGTTGAGGAAGGCAATCGGGGCCCTATCATGGACTCCGTATGGCCAAGGACTTTGGGTTGCATTGGCGACCAGAAGAACCCTTCCAGTCTCAGGCGGGGAAAGGCATTTCCAAATCTCTGGAAATCTGAGTCTGTGATTGACAGAGAGGTTGGCGCTCTCTACAGTCCAAAAGGGAAGGAAAGGAAGCAGAAACTGTGCAGCTGGGTGTGAGACATGGGGAGAGGATGGATTCTGTGACTACGCCCCGACTGGTTTTGCTGGTTGAAGGACTGAAAGCTGTAGCTGCCTGTGCACTCGGGGAACCCCTCCCTCGTACAGGTAATGACGGGGACAGTGTAGACGGAGCAGGGCTACGTGTCGGCTTTGAGCCAAGGCTGTAGGGAGGGGGTGTCCCCGGGTAAGGAGCCAGAACAAGCTGCTGCCACTTCTCGCTCAGCATTCATTCATCCTCTTCCTCCACGCAGGGCAATAATAAATTCACGTTTTCCCTTAAAAGCTGACACATCCTTGCGCTTATATGACAAAATCTGAATCGTAGAGAAGGGCTGGAAGGACCTCGAAAGATCAAGTCCGACCCCCCTGCTCTGGGCAGGAATACTGGTGGAGTCTAGGTCCTTTCAAAAAGGAGTTAATTCAACCCAAAACCATAACCTCTTACTCTCTGATATTGACTCCGGGCCATCTAATGATATGGGTGTAATGTTTTCATACATTTAATGCTTGCAGACAACTTTCATCTCTAGAGTGTCTCCAAACAGGCACGAGACTTGCAGTGTTTGAAATCGGTACACGTGAGCAGTTAGGTTTATTTGGCACCAGCCGTATTTTTCCAAATAGTGCCTTCCTCTTGAATTCAGAGACTGACATTTGTAAAGTTTCATTTTTAATTTGTTCAGAAAGCATCAGCCCCCGCTGCTGCCAGATACCTTGCCCTGTAAAGCATCATCAAAACATTGGCAGTCTCACACTCCTCTTGACACCCCCTTTCAACAAGGCTGTGTTAAACTTGGTGGAGGTAGAAACGGAGTTGTTTGCTCTCCATTGTGCGTGCTTTGCTTGGCACAAATTGCATAAACACAGGGGAGACCCAGTAAACGGGATTAGCACGCACGGTTTCAATGCTAGAACAACGGAAAATCATCTTGGATTGGGTGTAGTTGTTGCTGCGTCGTGGGGGCATGTTTTAATTATGGCATGAGAAGCTGGATTGCCTGTTTTTCGTGGAACCAGCTTGATCCCTTGCAGCCCTGAACTAAACCAGCAAATCCTGTTTACAGACCAAGTGGGATGAAAACATTATTTTGCAACTTCCTGTTTTGGTGTTTTCCCTTTGAGTTTAATTATGGTGTGCTGCACTGATTTGGGGAAGGGGAGGGAGGGAATTCTGCAATTATAGGTTTCAAGTTATGGGCAGAAAGGAGAAAACAGACATTGTTGTGTTGATTATAGGCTTAGCCTGCTCTTTAATCCTTGCCATTACTTCCGAGGGCTTTGGTACTAAATCATCTCCTGCTGTAACAGGTACCTGCGAGATCTTACGGTTGTTTTCAGTTAAAATGTGCAAATGCTCTTTCAAGCACATGCTATGCGGTTCTGTACCTTGTTTCAACACAGAACCAGTAGCAAAAATGGGAGAGCAATAGTCTGGCACACCAGAAGTCTTCGTATTTTCTGCTGTGTGCGTCTTCTGAGAGATGCTGCTAACAAAGACCCCAATGCAGCTTTAGTGTGGATCTGCTCTGAATGAAAGGCACAGACAAAAAGTCAATTTATGCAAAACCTGAACTGGTCTCTGCTGGTTTCACACCTGGAACGAAGGCAGGAGGTGATCCTCCGTGTTCGTGATGAAGGCAGGGTGTTCCCAGCATCTGACAAATAGGCTGCTGCCTACACAAGTGTATGCCTTTCTGAATGAGTCGGTCTCCAAGGTGCTGCCCTGCCCTGACTTCAGACTAACATAGCTAACTATCTCTGTGCACAGATGCAATGTTTCCAAAGCTACCAAGAACATTAACAGGAATTTTACTTGGTGATTAGTCAGTATGTATAGAGATATTTTAATCTCATAATAAGATTTTCCCCCCTCCCCTTCCCCAAGTTAAAATTTGCTGGTGGTTCCTTTTTTAAGAACTTCTGTTTTTATATATTTAACCAAATCCAACTGTGAAAAGTCAAGTCATTTAATTGTTTTTGGTCCAATCTAATTAAAGCCTCCTTTGTACACTCGCATTGATTTATATTGTTTTTTTGGGGGGGGTTGGGGTTTGTTTTTTTTTAATAGAGAAAATGTCAGGCCCTGGCATAATATGGCATTGTTTGGAAAATATTTAGACATCAGCAGAGATGTTTTAGCTGCATGAAAGGATCAGACATGCTGGACTGGAAAGCCTGGATTTTATCTTAACAACTGATTCATAACAGTCTCATTTAGCTCAATCTCTTTGTGGCGGGGTGACATTTTGAACTCGTTAGATATGCTTTAAAGCTCCTCACGAGGTAAGCATGGACGTACCTTTCTAGCGCTACCTTTGCCTCTTTTTGGCAGGGGGAAAGCAAAATGATTGACCACTCTCTCCAGGTTGGATGATCATACAGCGACGTATCCTGTGAGCGGGCCAGAGCATTTCTTTCCTTGTGACCTGAGTCTTTTGCAGGGCCCTTGGACTGGGATGCTTCAGAGCAGTGGGTGGGAGAAGGAGGAAAAAATAAACCGTGCCTGGCCCTGGACCTACTGTTTTTTAGTCTTTAATTTGTGGCATACTTATATGTTGCTCTAGAGAGGTGCATCCGTCTGTATGGGACGCACAGGGCTCCATCCTTGCGTTACTTCTGTTTGTAAGTATAAAGTCCGTTGGGAATCGGCCCGAAGATCTCTCTGAGCATGCATGGACAGCTGATGCTGAACTGTTCTCTGCTTCAAAGGAATTCGTGGCCTTGCTAGACCCCATGCCTCCAGCACAATGACCATCAACCTTTTTAGACTTGGAGGCACCCCTTGGAAAACACCAGCTCTTGGGTTTCTCAAGTCTGGTTGAGAATCGCTGCTCTGGGAAGATGGGAGCTTTGTTCCATGTGACTGGGCACGCGTAAGTGGCGATGGTGGGAAACTGTTGAACATCGGTGCAAGCTGTCAGCAGCCATAGCCTGCTTGACCATGCAGCACAGCAAGCGTTGGGAGCTCTTACCTTCAGAGGCTTTTTTAAACCAAGCTTTTGTTATTTTTGGCATCTCTGACCTTTCCTCCTGAAAGCCCTTGAGCAGGCCCAGGAAAATCCCTTGATGTAGCTCTTGTGGCCAATGCTCAAGCTCTGTTGGACATGGCTCATGGCCGTCCCATGCTCCAGAGGCTCTCAGCATAGTAGTTACTCATCCCAGGAAGCTACAAGTTGCTGCATGTCCTTCCCTTGCCAGTGAAGAGTCCAGAGCAGCGATTCTCAACCACGGTGCTGCGGCCAGTTTGTTGGACTCTTAACAGGCCGCACCGTGAGCGCTTCTGCTACGGCCTCTGTGGTGCCTTGAGATCCTTTCAGTGGTGTCAGGGTTGCAAACATTCATGTGATTAAACCCAGAGATTTCAAATGGGAATCTGTTGCATCAAAAATATTCTGGCCTGTTGGGTCTTTCCGGGTTCTTTGCAACAGAAGAGTTGCTCTAGTATTTTCCGGTAGTCAGAAAGAGAGAAAACGAAGGGATGCCTCATGTCTAGAAAGGTTGAGAACCACTGGTACTCTTCAGTTGTCACAGCATGTCCTGGGGCTTCCTGCAAGAGCCTCATCACTCCTGCTTTGCACCTGGGAGGGCAGAGGTGCATGTGTGTGGGGGGCAGGGGGAGTCAGTAGATTGACTGATGCAGAAACTAGCACCATTTTATAGAAATATGGATGACAGGAAAGGCCATGCTTATGCGAACAAATCACCTTTAGTCCTTCTGGCTGCCCTGGGGCTGCTTGTGCTGTGTGCCAGTCATTCAGCTCTCAAACATGCCCCTAGTCTGTCCGCACTGTTCAGGGATTGTACTTTATCGGGGATGGTAAAGGAGTGTGTGGATCTTGCAACAGGGTAGGTGACTTGCTTTGAGCAGCAGTTCAATGAATGCTCCCTCCTTCTGCATGGTTAATCAGTTGACCTGACTGATTATTGGGTAATTGCCGAACTTTCACGCTTATCCATTATTTGTTCCTGTGTTTCCGGCTGAAGTACTCGGAGAGCTGAGCAATGAAAGCTGGAGGTGACTTTTCCATGACTGCTGCAGTATCATTTTACTAGTTGGCTGCTTGACAGCGCAGCATTGGAAATGAAATCTGCATCCCTTCCAGGGGGTGTTTTGCTTCTGCAAGGCATTTGCAGAGTGGATTATCGCACAATGGCATCGCTGATGGGCGCTGATTGTGCTTGCGGGCTGCATCTGATATAGTGGATATTGTGGATATCCGCTGCTGTGACTTCGGGGTGCTTGTGTGTATTGTACAGTCCCAAGACTTGTGCACAAAACTTTCAAGACCGCCTTCCAGGTGCCAGGGACCCGGCAGCAGAGCTGCGTTATGGGCAGATAACATTGAGTCGACTTCCAAGACTTCTTAAAGAAGTGGGGTTTTTTGATTCTCGACTTTCCAATTTGGTTGTTTCACCCACTTCAGGAAATATTTGCTCTGCATTAACTGAACGTTGACAGTATTCTCCTCCAAGTAGACACCCCCTGTACGTTTGGCAGCTTAGCAGCTCTGGACTTTTGCACTGTTGTCATGTTTGAGAGGCCTTCCAAACCCATTTAGTGCTATGATTTTTAAGTCTGTTTGTACTTAAAGAATCAGCAGCAACATCCAGGCTCATACAGATTACTTGGCCTTTCTCTCATATTTTTCCCCTAAAAGTTTTAACTGGTTTGTTCCTAGCAGAAGGGAGACAAATGCCTTATTTTACATAATTGCACAAAATGAGGGTTGGAAGGGCCTGTAGTGGTTACATGTAGTCTAACCCCCTGCTCCAAGCAGGACCAGCTCTAGCTACATCATCCCAGACAAGGCTTGGTCTACCTGGGTCTTCAAAACCTCCAAGAATGGAGACTATACCACCTCTTTGGGGAGCCTGTCCCACTGCTTCACCACCCCCCGGTGAGAGTTTTTCCTAATATCCAACTCAACTTCCCTTGCTGCAACTTGAGCCCATTGCTCCTTGTCCTGTCATCTGCCCCCACTGAGACCAGTCCAGCTCCATCCTCTTTGCAGCCCCCCTGCAGGGAGGTGAAGGCTGCTACCAAATCCTCCCCTTGGTCTTCTCTTCTGCAGACTAAAGCAGCCCATTTCCCTGAGCCTCTCCTCAAGTCCTGTCCCCCAGCCCCCAACCACTTTCATTGTCCTCCACTGGACTCTCTCCAATGTGCCCACATCCTTTCTGTAGTGGGGGCCCACAGGTGGACACAGGACTCCAGATGTGGCCTCCCCAGTGCTGAATAGAGGGAAGAATCACTTCCCTTGACCTACCAGTGCAGCCCAGATGCCATTCGCCTTCTTGGCACCAAGGGCACACTGCTGGCTCCTGTTCAGCTTCTTGTCCCCTGTCACCCCCAGGTCCTTTTGTGCAGAGCTGCTGCCCAGCCCATCACCCCCAGCCTGCACCGGTGCATGGGATTGCTCCCTCCTAAGTGCAGGACTTTGCACTCGTCCTTGTTGAACCTCCTGCGATGGTTTTTTTTTTTTTTCCTTTTGGCCCAGTCCTCCAACTTGTCTAGGGAACTGAATCCTAGCCCTACCCTCCAGCATACCTACTACTCCTTCCAGCGTGGTGGTATCCGTGAACTGAGGGTGCACTCCATGCCATCTTCCAGGTCCTTGATGAAGATTGTGAACAAAACCAGCCCCATGACCACTCCCTGGGGCACTCCACTTGACACCAGCTGCCAACTAGATATTGAGTCAGTGACTGCGAGTGGGAGCTTACTTCACACAGAGCTTTTGTTTCCACCTACACCAGTTAACACGACTCTGGTGCAAATGCTTATTAAAATGCTGTGACGCAGATTTTGTTTTCCTAGCCCTGGAAATCTGAACATCCCTCCCCTGCCCCCAAACCACAAACGGCTCGGCTTTCTTAGCAAAACGTGAAGCACTGCATTGCTCTTCTGGTCCTCTCCCTCTTCTCTGATCTTTCAGCTCTGCAGGTTTATTCAAAGCTGCTTCATGGCTGATAAGACCTGTAGCCACTTCCTTTTTGGGTAATTTGCTGCTTAGGCTCTTTGACCCTAAATGGATGCAAGGTAGGAGCGGAGTTTTATGGGTCCCCAAGCAGTACGTGCAGGGCTGGCCTTGTGGGAACAGGGCTGTAAGAGGTTTTCGTCGGCCACTGGAAGAGAAGTCCAGGAGACCTGGACGAATGCTGGTATGTCAGCCCATGGAAATGGAGAAGAGCCAAAGCTTTGGCGGGGCTGGGTGAAACTGAATAGAGAAGCAGTCTGACTTTGAACAGGATATAGTCTTTAATTGGAGTCATATGGGTTGGTGCAAACAGAGCCAAGAGATGCAGCCAGCCAAGTATTTCTGTTGCTCCAGTGCTGGGGGGGAAGGGCTCTCTGGGACCATCTCTGAAATTTGTCTTGGAGAATCAGGCTCTTGATTTCCAGGCATTTATGGAAGTACTCTATGGAGGGCATCCGCCTCCCCAGATCTTGTGGGACGTTGCACGTAACCCTGCTAAGTGATCTCTTGATCGGATAATGGACAAACGCTGATTTCCTACAACTTTTTCCTTCCAAGGCTGCTATGTATTGGTTTTCGATATTGTAATCGCAATACTGTCTCTTCTAGGGGAGGGGGTGGTGGGAGGCATATGCTGTTATTCCTGGCTGTTCGGGGCTGGTACAGTACAGCCAGTCGGCATCGCTTCTCCTGTTCTTTCCTACAAAGATTTGTAATCTCCATGCTTCTGCTTTGGGCCCAAACCCTTTCTCTAGTCTTTAGTGTACTGATGAGCTATGCTATTGCCAGGCCACCAGTTTTTCCAATGCAACCTGTTCTGACCTGTGCTTTTCAAACAGTCCTTTTTTCCAAATTTTACTTTTTAAACTTGGCACACTCAGGAAAAGCTTATGTTCCCCAAGTGCCATTTATAGCTGCTGGAGGTTGACTTGCTTCACAGTCATAAGACAGCTTTTGGGGTGACTTAGGCTGTATGTAATCACTTAACTTGTTGTGTGTTGCTTTTTTTTAAATTGGTATGGTTCTGTTGTGGAAACTCTGACGGCAAATAGCTCCTGGTATGTGGATTTTCAAGGAAAACATCTTGGTGTCATAAGGCAAGGGGCTATTTGTCAGAAAGCAAATAAGATCTATTTATTTATTCATACAATGAATATGCTGCTCTTCCCCCATAAAGGTTCAGGGTGGCATATGGGAAGAGAACAGAATAACTTGAAAGGGCAGAAATACTGTAATACTCCCAATGTTGTGAGATGGCTGCACTTTTGCAGGGCAGAGATTGCCTGCACACTGTCTCATTTGTATATGAGGGGGCAGGAGGCTTTGTAAAAACTGTTTTCCTGCCCCCCGATCCGTTTTGGAAGACTATGTTTGCAATCGTGCTGCGTGCGACAGTCTTGCAGGGCTTCTATTTTCCTTTGCACATGTTCATATCCCCAGCAGACAAAACAAGCAATAATCATAAGGTTGACCTAGTCCCCGAAATATGGCATTTAGGAGCTCTCTGTTTAAATTTAAAACGTGTGAAAGGGGACCCGGCCTCTTCGGTACCGTTAATCATTATGCTGTCTACTTAATGTTTTGACAACCTTGGTGGCTCTTCTCGTTTGACACGTTGGGAGACAGGCTGGCAGCAGCCGTAAGCTGAAACCCGGTGGTGTTCAGAATGGGATTTGTTGTAAAAGGAAAATTTTTGAAGTGCCAGGCGTGCGCTTTTCCTAAATTAAAAGCGGTTCCATTTTTGTTGAAATACAACCACGCATTCCACTTGCCGCAGGGCCGCAACTTTGTCTGCCATCAGCTGACCCGAAAGCTGCTTTCGGTGTCGTGTGGTGGCGGGGCGAACTTGTCTCCTGCCAATATTTATAACATCCTATTTAACAGGACGGAGCATGACCCTCCTCTAGTGTCAGTCAAAAGTTAATTGGACTAATGTGTTCGTTCCTTGAAGGTGGATGCCTGTAGCTCTGAAAACCGTGGCTCTGCGGTGGTAACGTGTCATGCATACTTGTCTTATTTGCTAGCAATAAACCTAAAATATATGACTCGGAGGATAAGCACGCATGGAATGTATTATTAGCTATTCCTTTCTATCGCCCGGCTATCAAGTACTGGACAATCAGAAAATAGAACGGGGCTGATGGGAGACTGTCTACATATTGTTTACGGGGTATTTCAGACCTGGGTGGTATTTACTGCGAGTCTGAGTCACTGTGGTTGTCTGTGCTGCAGCAGGGGAGCTGCAAAACTAGACGCCGGGGGTAGGGCTTCCCTACGGGGACAGCCACGGTGACAGCCACAGTACAAAGCGGGACTGGAGGAAGAACTGCTCCGCCTGCCTCGGCTGTCTCTGCACCCTTGGAAAAAGGAGGGGAAGCTCTTATCCAAAGAGTTATGAAGTCTGAAGAAGATCCTGAAGATGGAGAAAACGTCCTGGGGGAACCAAGCTAAGTGAAGGATGGAGCAGAATGAATGTCAAGCAGTAGACATAGCCGGTGTCCTCGAGCAGCCTGCTTTGAACTCCGGCTGGGCGCTTGCTTTGTGAGCTTCAGCAATTTTAAACTGAATGCAAGATAAATTATTTGCTGCTGGCAGCAAATTCTAGGATGAGCTGTTGGTTTTCCTGTGCTGCAAAAAACACAGTAGGTACCTTTTGTGTTTCATGTTACTGGGAGACTTTTTTTATAGCAGCTTTCTCATTATTCCACGTGTCCCTCATTTTCATCAGCCTTAATATTGTCTGCTTGTTGGGAATTTCCAGGCTAAAATTTTAAATGTGGAGCTGTTCTCTGAAGTGCTTAACAGGCACTTGGGTTACTGGACCATAATAAATTGACATAATGATTTCTAGAAAGAGATTATTAATAAACCTTCATATAAATTGTACTCTCTCTTACACTAATACTAAGCATTTTTACGCTAATTATCTTAATCTTGAAGATCTTAATTGTGGGTTTAACATAACAGACCTGTTTCATTTGAAAAAGGGCTTCCATTTTTAAAGGCCCTTGTTGCATTTTTGAATTCATTCCTTCATGTTGAAGGTCAAGCCTGAAAATCTGACAGTCGAAAGCAGCTGTTTGCATACGGAGCGGTGCAAGTCTTGCATTGGATTGGACACGTTGAGTGCTTAAAGAAGTGGAGAGTATTTAGAAAGGAGAAAGTGCTGCTTGTCTACATGGTCCATATTTATATTCTGTGCAATTAAACTCTTAATAGCTCATCGCAGCTTCACAGAGCTGCGTGGAAAAAAACTGAGCATCGCACAGGGGGTCTAAGCAAAACAGCTTCCCTCTCCAGGAATTTATTTATTATTTATTTACATGGTTTTTTGGAGGAATGATACCAAAATGTGTTAATTGTCAGTGCAAGTAAGGGTAGATCTGAACCTTAGATTAACCAAAGTGTGTGTATGTGCACCTGTGATCTACTTGGGTTACAAGGTGTGAATCTACCCTGCCGTCCACTACTCTTTAGACTAAGAGTCTAAGGGGCTAACTTATAGCAACTAGGAGAGAAATTCCAACGCAGTGGCTTTTTACAAGCAAACAAAAGCCAGGGTGCAGATGCATTGATCTCCCTGCATATTGGTTACTTAAGGTACCAGCCATAATGGCTCGGTTATTTTTACCAAGTGTCCTACTAGGTATCCGTTGCTTACTGTTGCATTACAGCAGACGAGAGAGGCTCTGGTCATGCTCACGGCTCCACTGTGCACCTTCCGTGGTGCAAATTCAGATTCCTGCTCCAAACCTGCAGAGAAGACCTTGTAACTGCCCATTGGTCTTACTACTTTACTGAGTGACTAGAGACGGATGTCTTGCTGCGTGATTCCCTAGACCTGCCTGGTTTGAATATGCCCAAAAGCCTCTCATGTTCCTTAATTCAATCTACCCGCTACCCCCATGCTGGGAACACTTGATTTTTTTTTTTCTTTTGAACCCCTATTTTTGAAGTGGATACATTTATATGGATTTCAGCCTTATTTTCCTCTGTCTTGTTACCTTTTCTCTGCATGCTTGTAAAGTCTCAATGTCTTCTGTTATTTAATGTGCTTCAGAATTTAAAGCTGCCAAAAAAAAACAAGGAAAGTTGCCTGCGGCATGCAACTCCAGCGTTTCATGAATGTCAAGTTTGCAGTATTTGAAGTGAGAAAGTGGCATGTAGGGGTCTGGGGGTGGGGAGTGTCTCGCTCCTCTGCTTCGGGAATTCAGTAATTGGCTAAAGATTGACTTTGCATGATCATCATCTTGCTGAAAGAAAAAGTTTCCAAACTAGCATTCAGTGAGTTGGTGCAGCTGGAAATAGCAGTGGTACTGTTTTAATGACTTTTGTAGAGAAGCTGGTCTCTGTGTAGCTCAGCGTGCTGCTATCATTCCTTCATAAGCCTTCTTCTTTGGCCACCGGTCTTGCTAATAGGAATGGATCAGTCTGAAACGCTACATAAAAACTTTTAAGCTCGGAGTAGGTTCCCTTTTTTTCCCCCCCTGCAAAGTGTAAGGCGGCTCAAGTGGCTTCGACCAGGAGATCCAAAAACTGGGTTGCTAATGTGGGTGGATTTGTCAAGTTTCTTGGGTGACAAGCTACGTGGAAACATCAAAGGTGCATACACATGTCTGCGGGACCAAATCTACAATCACACGGCTTGCTTTTAAGGTGTTTGGCTGTAGATGGGGTCCCCACTTGCACACGCATTCGCCGGTGCTGGATCCAAGCTGCAGTGGATGGTGGGGGGCATGGCCTATTGGGAGGGTTTTGGCCGGGGCGGATCGGAGGACTAACAATAGCTTGGTTGGGGGGCGGGGGTATAGGAAAAGCACAGCCTGGGTGCTAGGGTTGGGGCAAGTGGCCTGGCTCCTCCAGCCCTGGGGCTGCTCATCAAATGTGTGTACACATTTGGTTATGTTGGGCTTGGTGTAGCCCAATCAGTGTAGCGCACCTCCTTAGGTGAACTAAGTAGGCTGGCTGGTTCTGCCCAATCTAAATTCCCCAAATGTATGTGCAGTTCAGCACTTGGGTCCACCTAACCCTAGTTAGTTTGATATAAGTGTACCACCAGCAGCCACCCCAGATGCTTTATTCTCCTGGCATTGAGGGGAACGGGTACGGTTTTCTCATGATCGGTCTAGCCTCGATACTCTGTAGGAAACTTGCAGCGGTTGATCTTGAGATGTCAGCTCCCTCATTCTCATTTTTTCTCAAAACAGGGCTAAGCTTTGAAGACTGCACAAAGATGACTAGAATTTCTATCCTAATGGCAGCTAGCAGCCCTGGAAAGCCGTCTTCTCTTGTTCATTCACTGCCAGCAGGGGGTTTTCATGTTAGACTGGGAAAAAGGTACCTAGCTGGTTCCGTTCTGGTCCAGCTAACTTTAAGGGGCCGCGTTCAAGGAGTATTGTTAGGAGTTGTAACTTGGATGGGATTTTTGCACTGAAATAAGTGGGTGTTTGGAAAGGTATAAGCAACATTGACACTAGTGTGCATCGGTTAGGTTAGATATCAGGAGGCGCTACGTCACGGTCACGGTCCCAGCGGCTAGGGTCTGGAACCAACTCCCAAGAGAAGTGGTGCAGGCTCCTACCCTGGGGGTGTTTAAGAGGAGGCTGGATGAACACTTGCTGGGGTCGTTTGATCCCAGTACTCTTTCCTGCCATGGCAGGGGGTCAGACTAGATGATCCACTCAGGTCCCTTCCGACCCTAGAAACTATAGCTATATTATACGCTGCCCAAGAAGGGGCCTAGCCACAAGGTGCTGTAACCGAAAGCTGACCATTCCACAGGTACGTTGGAATTACGCATTCCCTGTAGTCCATGCTGGTGCCCGTTCTCCTCTGTAGGGCCTGAGTGCTGGCAGCCACAGCCCAGCCTGCCTTTCCTAGGACCCGCCTGAGTTTCAGCCTGAGTCCCAGTGTCCCCAAAGAGCCCCTGAAATGGGCCTGAATTAGAAACATTGGTCCCAAATTTATGGCCCCCCCTTGCAAACGGGTAGCTGGCAGCACTTATGCAGCTGGGGAAACTGAGGCATGGCAATTGAGTGACTTGGCCATGGCCGCTCAAGACCCCTGTAGAAGAGGAAGGAGCAGAACCCACTTGCCTGGCCCCTTGGCCACCTCCATGGTGTGTGGCTGTGCCGCTTGCCCCACAAGCCCCTGCCTATCCTTGACTGGGGTCTGGGGCTCAGGAAGAGAGACATGAAGGGCACCAGATCCTTGGAACTCTTTTTGAGGGGGGCAGCAGGATGGATTTCAGGGACTTTATCTTGGTCCTGACCTGGAGTCAGCCCCACTGGCCACACTCTGCATCGTGGTCCTCTCATTAATGGCCTGATCATGCTGGTTTCCTTTAATTCCCTTTTCTCTAGTTGCAGTAGTCCTCTCCTTCCCATATTGCAGTGAGGTCCAGCACCTCATCACTGCTCCAATTAGAAGCCCGTCTGCCAAGGTCCAGGATGGACAGCTTTAGACTCATTCTGGCTGAGCTGGAAGTCATGGGAGAAAAAGCTTGGGCTGGCTAGCTGGTACATGCTCTGCACCGTGTTTGCACTAGTTTGCCCCCCTGGGGTTGGAAGATCACACTCCTGGGACAGAAGAGGGGTTGACTTGGTGCCAGAACCACCACCTGGGCAATAGAGTTCAGGGTGGGGAGGGGCCATGTGCATCCTGGGATACTGGAAGTCTTCAATTTAGGCAGAATAGTTGCCTGTAGTAGCCACACCTTAATGGAAGAGAAGCAAAATTAGGTGGACTAGAGATGATCCTGCTCTGGAGTGGCATAACCTTAAGCCACTTAAAATGTATCAACCCCTGGACTAGCTGGATGTTAAGAGCTCCGGAAGCCCCATGTAACAAAGCCCTTGGTTCCTGCTCTTGCAAAACTGCTTTCTTTGATCCTCTGATCTGTTGCCCACTTGTTTGTCATTTTGCCATTGAACAATCCCCATCCTTTTTTTTTTTTTTTTTTTTTTTTTTCTTTACTATTTAAAAGCCTTGTGTTAATGTCACAAATTTAATTGCAATACTGAAGCAGGAACCCATTGCACTTGGAGGTTAAGCTGTCTGGAAACATGAAGTTGTATTTTTTTTATTGAAAAAAAAAAAGAGGGAGAAATCATAGCTAAGGACGGCTTGTTCTGCTCCTGTTTGACCGTTGGCAAAAGAAATGAAAGGGAGGGCAGCACTGACAGCATGCATCTTGATTGCGTTAGATGCTTTGAAAATTTCTAAGCCCTTTACATGGATGATCTTGCTAACATTTGTTGCACGCTACTGTAACACTTAATGTAAAGAGTGGCAGTATCTTCCACATCAGTAAAGCAAACTCATTTTAAGAGCTTGTATTCTCCAGAAAGATATGCTTGCATGTCAGCATCAGAAGCAAGTGCACCGGGGTCAGTTGTTTGAGGCAGAGGCTTGGCGCGCAGTTTTTTTCAGAGATAGAACTGGTCTGATATCCTGAGACTTGGCATGGATGTTAGCTACTCTTATCTGAAACTACAGGAGCTGGCATAAGTACCACTTAACTTGTATCACGGAGCTGCCGAAGGGCGCTGGATGACACTTCTGTATCCTAAATAGTTGCTTTCCAAGTCAAACGTTCACTTCCCAGGCCTTGGTTCTCCAGCCAATTTAATAGTTATTGTGAAGACATTTTGCTGAAAGGTTTGATCTCTTGCACAAGTAGAACATGGTGTGCTGGCTGGCAAGGGGCAGAATAAGCGTTTCTGCGGTTCGTCTCCTGTCCTACATCTGTTTCTGTCTAGTGCAGGAATGCACTAGATAACGTGACTAACACATCGTTGTACGTGGCTGATCTCTCCTCCACTCTTCAGCTGGAGAATTGTGCATCCACAGCTGCATTTTGCATAAGCTTGTTTTAAAAAAAAAAAAGTGTGTGGTGTGTGTATGTGGGCACATGTAACACACACACATGCTGAATATATACTAGACAGTGGAGGTTTCCAGCTTGAGTTGTAATTTTATTGAAAGCATTTTGCCTGGGAATTGAAACCTAGACTGTGCCTAGCTTTTTCCTGGGGCAGCCGAGAGAGGTTCAGGTTCTGCAGTCACCTCATGCATGCATTCTTTTTTTTTTTTTTTTTTTTTCTCAATCCTTTCTTTTTACAGCTGAATACAGACTGGAACAAATATGACGATCGGTTGATGAAAGCAGCTGAAAGGGGAGATGTGGAGAAAGTGTCGTCGATCCTTGCCAAAAAGGGAGTCAATCCCACTAAACTGGATGTGGAAGGGAGGTCTGCGTAAGTAGCTCCCAGGAATCTACGGGGAGGTTGTCTTGGTCCCATCTTTACCCCTCTCTGCACAGGGTGTTCTCATAAATTCCCACCATGCTGGAAACCCTTCTCATTACAACAGGAGATTTTAAACCAAAGAAGGAGATGTTAAACCAAATATGCAAATGGCATATTTTTCTACAAGAAGGCCCAACTGCATGGACTCGTATAGAAAAAATCACACTTCGTCTGCTCAGGGCTGTCAAACCTCCTGCAGACTGCAATGAGAGCAAAGATAAATCATTCTTTAGTGCCTGCTATCCTCCATGAAAGAAATGCCTGAACCCCCCTGGCTTGGAAGGCCAAAGGGCACAGCTGTTACCCTCAACTCTGCTCCTTGAGGTAGCGATAGCCTGAATGAAGTGCATTTATTCCCGTGGGCAAGGTGAGGCTCTTGTAGGGTGGTGGAGAGGGAGGAAGAGGCAGAGAAGAGAGATTGTAAAGCAGGAGGTTAAGGAAAAAAACATTTTGCTGAAATCTGTGCAGCAAAGGATAATTCCATGGATGTAAGAGACTTGGCCCCTAAAGGTAACAGCGGGTGACCTAACCATCCCTATTGTCTTTTTGTTATACAGATGAATGGTGTATAATCTGGGTGTATGAAACACACACACGTACGCACGCGCGCATACCTCGGAGATACCGCGGGTTCGGTTCCAGACCACCGCGATAAAGCGAGTCACACAAATTTTTTGGTTTCTCAGTGCATATAAAAGTTATGTTTACACTATACTGTAGTCTGTTAAGTGTGCAATAACATTACGTCTAAAAAAACAATGTACATACCTTAATTAAAAAATACTTTATTGCTAAAAATGCTAACCGATGGAAAAATGGTGCCGATAGACTTGCTCGACGCAGGGTTGCCACAAACCTTCAATTTGTAAAAAAACGCAGTATCTGCGAAGTGCAATAAAGCGAAGCACAATAAAACGAAGTGTGTGTGTATGTGTGTGTGTGTGTGTGTGTGTGTGTATAATAAAAATATGAGCTTTATTTGTGCAACAATATAGACAATTTTTTCTATACTCTGCAAAAAAAAAAATCTTAAACTTCTTCTGTGGTTTGGGACCCGTCTGTTTTCAAATTTTGTACAAATTTTATTTGATGTGAAGAATAATGTGGAGGTTTGCTAAAACCTTTTGATTTCTCTATTTTAATCTGGTCACAAGTGTTGAAGGGCCAGTACAATCGGTTTAAAAAAAAAAAATAAAAAAAAAAAAGGGCAATCTTCAGAACTAAACTAAAAATGAGTTTTTGAAAAGCATTCTCCAGATATTACTGCTAGCCATTTGGGGTTGAATTATAGCCTGTACTTTCAGGCTGTTCAACAAGTTTTGCATTGTATTATTTGCAGTAGGTAGTAGAAATGCATGTGCTAGGGAGGAATATTTTGTAGTTCAGTTTAAAATAGTGCCTTTCTGATCCTTGCTGAACTGTTCTGGTTTCTGGATCGTACTTTGTCAAAACGTTGTTTCTGCCAAGTACAGGGGTCTTTGGCTATTCACTTAGCTATTCTGTTTTCAGTCCCTTCCCCCCCCCCCCACCTATGGCTCATGGTTTAATAGCTTTCCAGGTTTAGTGAATGGATATGTGCATGATGAAATGCAAGTCTGGAGGTAGAATCAGTATTCTCCTGGAATGCAGCCGGGGGATCCAGCTGTAGCTTTTAGAAGTTGCTTATCACTTGGCTTAAATATTTTATGGAAGAGTGGTAGCATGGTATTTGTGTATCCAACTCTTATCTGGTTAGAGGGGGTTCTGGTCCATGCCTGTTGGTGGGCTGAGCTACGTCCATAGATCCTGATGGGTAAACTAACCTCAATAATTGCTCCGTTGTCTGGAAAAGAAGCTCCAGTGCTTTAAATGATCCTCCGTGACTGTGGTATACCCTACCTTCCTCTGAGTCCCTAATATTTAAAAATAGAGAGGTCCAGACTTCTGTGTCCCACTGTTAAAGCATTTCAATTCTGCACCTGTCAAATCCCGGAGAGCAAAGCAGGGATGGCAATGTGGAGGTGGTTGGACTAAACAGGAAATGTGTCTGGACCCAGTGGATTTTGAGAGGGGTGAGGTGCAGAAGGAATTGTTCTGTACCCGAATTGATCCATGATCTTTAATACTTGGGTTGGTGGTTCAAAACTCCCCTGGTTCTTGTAATAGTTAAGTTGGCCTTCCCTGTTGTTCATAAAATTTGGACAGAAGCCTGGGTGACTAAAACTCCTTCGGAGTATGAAGGAGCCATGCTTTGAGCATTTAAATGCTTCGTCTTGCCAAATTTGACATGATTTAGAAGTGGACAGCTTGTCTAACTTACTCGTTCTCAGGTACACACCCAATAACCTTACCTGCAAGCCAAGAAATGACTGCTTTCTGCCTTGTAAAACTCTGTCACTTAAGCCTAGAAAGGCACAGTTTTATCTCTTTCCATTTTAGGTTTCATGTTGTAGCATCAAAGGGAAATCTAGACTGCTTGAATACCATTCTTCTACATGGGGTTGATATCAAAGCCACTGATGCTGCAGGTATGTTTTCTCAAAACTTTGAGACCATGTTTTCAAAAATACTAGTGTAGGTCGATATCCCATCCTGAAACAAAATTACTTTGTTAAATGTTTGTCATTTGCTTTACATTAGATCTGTCCTAAGCAGTCTTCCATTAGCACTTCTTACACCTGGTATAAAATGTGTCGTGGTTTCCAACCTTTGAAAATTGCTACAAATTTAGATAACTTTGCAGGAGTAAGGCCAGGGTGGATGGACCACTGTTGCCCTGCTGCCCCCTATTTAAAGTGCAAAGAGCAGGGAGTGCATAGTTTGATAGCAGCTACAGGCCTTCTGAATAACCAGAATCAAGCCGCAGTGAGACGTACACTGCACGTACCTCATTAAGTGATACTGAGCCTAAATGAGGTATGAACAGTTGAATTAACAGGCTCACTTCAGCTAAAGGGCTGTTGTTAATGTAGGATAACATATAGGATTGAGAAGATGGTTTGTGCCCTTTGCATGGTTTAAATGGCTGCTTATGCTAGTGTTATCTTGTACTACATGTTAGTTCCCAGCCTAATCCCATTACGTACTTTTTAACTCTTAGGGAGAAACGCATTGCATCTAGCTGCGAAATATGGACATGCTCTTTGTTTGCAGAAGCTCTTACAGGTATGAAAAACTCAACTAATAGATGCTATGTTTTCACAATTTGAATGCTGAAGAAAGAGACGCACTTTTTCAGAGATGCTATCAGTACACAGACTAGTTGACTTTTAGAGCAGGGGAGTTTAAGTAGCTACTTGACTTGTGCTTGCCCCAAAAGTCCTTTTTATGAGTTTTCTTAATTAAAGAATAAAGTATTTTCCCACTGCTGTGTGAATGTCCTGCCCAAAGACTAGCCATACACATGTGGAGCTGTAGAATAGATTCTGCTAAAAGCTGTTGGATGCGTTGTATTTTAAAAAAAAAAAAAAAAAAAGGTGCATTTTATTGCATATTCAGTGCCACTTCATAGCAACACCAGGTGTTTTGGGGGGGACTTATCTGTATACATGTGTATTTAAATTATGGTGTCCCTTTATGTCTTTGAATTCGACATCGGACTGGGAAGACAGCCTGGGTTGTCAAGTCCTGCTCTTGTAGCAATCAGGTCCCATAACCTGGTGTCATAACATGTTCAAGTTCCATCTTGAACTCCTTGTTCCTGCTGTTCCAGAACCTTAAGACTAGTTTCCAGTTTAATTCTTTTTTTTGTGACTCATTTGCTCTGTGGAAATTCATTATTTTAAATGGTTCCTTTCTTTCCTTGGCATCTTACTTGTCAGCATGCCAGCATGTGCACTGGTAACGATGCCATTTGTGTTGGCTATGGGAAATATATAATTATTTCAGCTTGATGAAGAAACATGTGCAGTGGTTGGGAAAGTGCTAGGAAAAGTGCCTAGAATGTAATCCTTTGCAAATAATAACTGTGGTTACCTTAGACATTGCACACGCACACTGACAGTGTTGAAACTCATCAAGTATGTGCTCTTTATTTCACTGCACATGTTCAGTGTTAAACAAGGCATCTGACTTTATTTGATTATACCAATTTTTAATATTTTTTTTGTGTGGCTAAGGTACATTATAAATAATCCTCTTCAACAAGTCGAGAGTTCAAAATATAAATTTTGGCCTTCTCTGTAAAGTTAGAGAAATTTAATATAATTTTGTTTGCCTTAGTTTCTCAGAAATCCTGATTTTTCCAAACTGAATTCACTTCTCCAACATAATTGTTACAGGTAGTTTTGAGTTAAGAGCAATGTAATTCTATTTTTTTTATTAGCTCTTTGATTTGTAGGACAGGGAGGTCATGCATGCTAAATAAGGGAACTGAATCTTGCTAATCTCAATCAAGAATTATTATTTTAACAGTTCAATTGTCCAACTGAAAATGTGGATTTGCAGGGCAGGACTGCTCTTCACGATGCAGGTAAATTGGGCATTGTTCTATTCTGCTAATTGCTATATGGCATTTCACTTCATGTTGACAGGTTTGTTTTTTTTTTTTTTTAGTCAGCCTCATAAAACATTGTGGTAGAAAATATCTATCATGCATGTTTATCTTCATCTAATTATATCACTCAACTGTGTTCAAGATAGCTGAAAGTACTTGGGCAGTTGTGTTGTCACATGATTAACATTTATGACAAAAAAGGTTGGCTGAAATAGCTGTTGCTTACCCTGAGCTAAGAAAAGGGATCTCTTTCTTGGAAGGAGTGTGATAAAATGCGGTTCACTTTTTTTTTTTGGATCTGCTTGTGTGAGAGGGGAAGGATTATTTAAAAAATGTTGACGCTGTTTTGGACTCTAACCAAAATGCTTGTATGGGGATTCAGAGCTGTCATGGACTTTGCCCTCCTTAGGGGAGCAGAGATTCTGACGTGCCGCGAGCTAACGGAGAAAAAAGACTATTCGGTCTTGGAACCAGCTACAGGGCTTGGATTTTGTACTAAAATCTAAAGAATGTACCAAGAGGCAGTGTTTCGGGTCATGGGTATGCAGTGCTAGCAGACCAAAATAGCTTAGTCTTGACCTTTCTCCAAGTCTTGCCAATACCCTGTGCCCTTTTCTTACCATTTTAAACACTCACTGTGTTCAGCTCAGTTGGCACGTGCTTTCCAGAGCATGGTACCCGAGCTCATTAAATCCTAAATGATAGGCACCCTCCATGTGTTTCTGTGTGCCTTTGCAGTTGCCTTTTTAGTGGGGAACTGTACATTATAAACCATCCATGTTGGCTTACAGTATTCTGGAAGTGGCTGTTACAGCTGCTATATCCCAAACAACATTACTTTTTAGCAAAGTGGACACTCAGCGTAAGACTGAGGCCAACTGATTTAAAAGTATAGTATTCTCGGTGTTCTTCTTGATGAGCTTTTTCTCTACAGCTGATGTTGAGCCACGCTGATAAGCGTAGATGGAGTTTTCTGCGGAGCCAGTCTTGTCTCAAAGTGCCACGCTTTTAGATCTTAAATGCTTGAATGTGTGCAGTAAATAGACCCATTATCCTACATGGATCAAAATACAAGCAGCTGACGTTTGTTTCCTGCACTTCGCTCCATACGATGTTGGCATCGTTCATGTAGCGTGCTTTAGGGGTGTGCATGTGCAGTAGTCCCTCTTGCACCACCCAGTATCTTTCCTGGCTAACTCAAGGGTAGCGATGGGTTCTCGGGGGTCTTTCAGGGTCTGTCGGACCTTGAGAGAGAGTGACTGTGCAGTGGAGCCTGGTAGCTGACTGGGGCTTTGGGTATTGTGGGGGTTTGTGGAAGGCTGTGCCCAGATGTATAAATAGCTTTCTTCTCCTTGTTTTGCTCTTGAAAGCGATGTCGGACTGTTCCTCTGGCATACAGTTACTGTGTGATCATGGAGCTGCGGTGAATGCCAAAGATGGGGTAAGTATATTGCTCTCTCCCCTTGCCTGAATTGTCCAGGGCTGCTCATGTCTTGTCTTCCACAATGTGTCCTTTCATTCACTTATTTTTTCCTTTTTTCCCCAGGATGGGAGGACACCACTGGTGCTGGCCACTCAGATGTGTCGTCCGAGCATATGTCAGAGTCTGCTGGATAGGGGAGCTGACCTCAACTCCAGAGACAAACAAAACAGGTGATGCATGCAGCTGGGCTGTGCTGGAAGTAGGTTTTGCATTGTTGAAGACCAGAGCTATCCCTCAGCTTTCAGTCTTTCAAGTTTACACAGATTCACAGAGGTCTAGGGCTGGAAGGGACCTTGTGAGATCATTGGGTCCAGCCCCCCTGGTTTGGGGAGGAAAGACTGCAGGGGTCAAATAACAGCAGCAAAGTATGCATCCAATCTCCTTTTAAAGATCTCCAGGGTAGATGCCTGCACCATCCTGTCTGGGAGTCTCTTTCAGAGTCTGGTCACACAAGTTGTAGGACAGATGTTTCAGCTGTGCAGTTGCATGATACCCTGTCTTATGAATATTGGTTAGATAACTCACTGTGGCAGTGGGTTATCTAATCAGTCCTTGTTTCTACCAAAGCCTGTCTCAGTTGAACTTCCAGCAGTTTTTTCTATTCTTCAGTGTGTAGATTGCTGGCTTTGTGCAGCTGAAATGCTGCCGATTTGTGCAGTCATGTCAGGTGGCTGCTTGTAGTGAACTGGAAGGAGATGGATCCCACAGCTGGAAGGTCAAGGTGCCTCTCCTACACTTAAAAACTCATGACTACCTACCTGCACACTACATTCATAGGCTCCCTGCTACCCCTCTGTGGCCCCTGTTAAGGTTTCTTTTTTAAAAGCCTTTAAGTTCTTTCAAGGCCCCTGTCTGACTTTGGTGCTTTTGAGACATTTATTATGTGTGTGTTTGTACTCTGATTTTTCAGATGCAAGCTTTTCATCCCCTACTTATTCCTGTGAAGAATAAAAGTGTAGAGTGCTAGCCCAGAACATGGGTGCATATGAAACCTGCTTCTCAAGGGCATGTGCACTCCTTTTGGGGTGGGATTACCTGTGTGTCCAGGCACCTTCCAGTGTTTGGCCCAAAGTTTATGGCCATTTTGAACTGAGCAGCTGGGTAATAAACAAACAAAAAAAAAACCACAAAAAACCCCACACAACTATCTTTGCTTTTCTGAAACCCATGACAAATCAAGGAGAAAACAAAGACTAAGTCTTATTTCAATTTTTTCCTTTAATCACAGTTATGTCAATGGCGTTAAGCTGTCAAACACCTTACAGATTGGTTAACCAATCATTTGATTTGGTTTTTCTTTTTATTGGGGAAAGTGTCTTGTCTGTAAACAGCACAGCCTTTTGTCACTGAGTTCACAAAGTACTGAACTGCTCTTTTTGAGTAACTGTCCATCAGAAATATCTCATCTTCCTCAAGTGTCTGTGTGGTCTCTTTCCCACCCCAGGACTGCTCTAATGTTAGGCTGTGAATATGGCTGCAGGGATGCAGTAGAAGTGTTGCTCAGAAACAGTGCGGATGTTAGTTTGGTTGATGCCCTTGGTCATGACTGTGCTTACTATGCCAGAATTGGTGACCATGTTGACATTTTGGCCCTACTAAAGACTGCCATTGAGGATTCCAGCAAAGGTAGGAAGAGCATGCCTGTATTTAGAAAATGTTTCTCTTTCTTTTTGTTGGATTGTTTTCCCCTCTCTCCTCTTGATGTGTTCAGATGTATCATTTCTCACACAGGGACCATGTCTGTTTTTGAGCGGGCAGGTGGTAATTATACTCTTTATACTTTTACTCTCTCAAGAATTTTGGAGTACAAATTGAAATTATAGGGGGAAAATGACTTCTTGGAAATGAATGCCTTCAATATAAGAATGTGTTTGGTATAACAAAGCTATTAGACACTTCCCTCCCCGTTCGGAATAAAATGACAAGTTTCCCTAGGTGTGGCATACTCTGTAAGGATATGCTTTTAAGAAATTGCTACTCTTGTGAGGCTGTAACTAGTCTGAATTAAAAAACAAACATGGAAATGATGAATTTGAAATCAGAGGAGATGACTTGTTTAGCCTACAGCTGAAACAAGTCTAGAAGTCGGACTCATGGAAGCCAGTCAGTCATATTTATATTGAAACGATTTGGCTTTGGATGTCTGAATATTTTTTCAGGTTATCCTGAAATCAATGTGAGCTGGTAAATACGTGCAAAAATATTAGTAGGTTAATGTCTACTCTGTGGCATGAGTTTGAATGGGAGAGAGCCTGCGGACAGATGTGCTGTTTGAAGTGCTTGGAGTGCCAGTGAGCATGCAGATGTTGATGCTTGAAGAAGCCCTTCACATGTGACCTTCAAAATCCAGGAGCCTTTTGCAAAACAGAATGCTACCCTACGTGTCCGCACCCTCCAGCGCAGTGCGACAGGGTTGCCTGGTCCTCTTGCCTTCCGCCCTATCCTGCTGCCTCCACCGGTAGTGGGTTGGGAAGAGAGTGGGGCAGAGGCTGAGCCAACGAGCGCTCTCCTCTGTGCTTGTCCTTGGGATCCTCTGGAGACAAGGAGGGATTCAGGGGTCCATGCTTTTCAGCCCCGTGGCTGGATACAGCTGCTGCTGCATGCTCTTGTGGCCTCTGTAAAAAGCACTCCAGGTGTTGGGGAAGGTGGGAGGGTGCATGTCCAATGGACCTGAAGCACTTGAAATTGGAGCAGGATTTGGAGTGCTTCAGGTGCCATCTATCCATGCCCAAAGATGACTCCCATTTTTGTGTGGTGTTTTTTTTTTTTTGTCTTTTTTTTAGTGAGGGACCTCACGAAGAAAGGGCAGCCTGAACAGAAGGTAAGGCTTTTCTGTGCCAAGTCGCTGATTTCCTTTCCTGATTATAGAAGAAGTTTATGTCTGTTGCTGCCACTCCATTTTCTTCCTTGACAATGGTTCCATCTTTGGGAAGATAGGCACACCCGTTCCTCTCTGCTCACTTCTGATGGTTTCATAGAGGAGGAAACCGCTAGTAATATAATGCGGTTTAATATAGATTTAATATAATCTAGTAGATCTTGCCTGACTAACCTAGTCTCTTTTTATGACCAGGTTACAAAGCACTTGGACGCAGGAGTAGGGGTAGATATCATTTACTTAGACTTCAGGAAGGCCTTCGGTACGGTATCCCACCCCGTACTGGTGAACAAGTTAAAAGGCTGTGATTTGGATGATTACATAGTCCAATGGGTGGCAAATTGGCTAGAGGGTCATACCCAGAGACTGGTGGTGGATGGGTCGGTGTCGACCAGGAAGAGAGTGGGCAGTGGGGTCCTGCAGGGCTCGGTCCTTGGACCGATACTCTTCAATATCTTCATCAGTGATTTGGATGAGGGAATGAACTGTACTCTGTCCAAGTGTGCGGATGATATAAAACGGTGTGTCTGCTTCTCCCCACAGGAGGGCAGAGAACAACCACAGGCAGACATGGACAGGTTGGGCAAATGGGCAGAAAACAATAGAATGTGATTTAACAAGGAGAAATGCAAAGTGATGCACCTAGGGAAGAAAAATGTCCAGCACACCTACTGCCTAGGAAATGACCTGCTCGGCAGCATGCGAGTGGAAAGGGATCTTGGAGTCCTAGTGGACTTCAAGATGAACACGGGTCATCAGTGTGATGAAGCTAACGGCACTTTATTGTGCATCAGCAGATGCATGACAAACAGAACCAAGGAAGTGATACCTCCCCTCTGTCAGGCACTGGTCAGACCTCAGCTGGAGTACTGCGTCCAGTTTTGGGTGCCGCACTTCAAGAGGGATGTGGATAACCTGGAGAGGGTCCAGAGAAGGGCCACTCGTATGGTTAAGGGCCTGCAGGCCGAGCCCTACGAGGAGAGACTAGGGCACCTGGACCTCTTCAGTCTCTGCAACAGAAGGTTGAGAGGCGACCTTGTTGCTGCCTATAAATTCATCATGGGGGCGCAGAAGGGAATTGGTGAGGCTCTACTCACCAAGAAGCCCCTGGGGGGTCACAAGAAATAATGGCCATAAGCTAGCAGAGAGCAGATGTAGACTGGGCATTAGCAGGAACTTCACGGTTAGAGGGGCCAAGGTCTGGAATGGGCTCTGAAGGGAGGTGGTGCTCTCCCCTACCCTGGGGGTCTTCAAGGGGAGGTTGGATGGGCATCTGGCTGGGGTCATCTGAACCCAGCACTCTTTCCTGCCCAGGGCAGGGGGTTGGACTTGATGATCTATTGAGGTCCCTTCCGACCCTAACATCTATGAATCTATAATGCATTATTCAGAATGAGTGGGGACATCCAACATTGTTTGTCAGTAAAACCTCTTCTGTTGTCTGAGCTCTGTACAAGCAATTGCTGAGCATACCAGCGACTCTTGTCTGCCATTAGTGCGCTCTCACCAAGCTCATTGCTTTGTGGAGTAGGCTTGAGATGCTTTCTTGCCTACATGAAAGACAGAAACTTTATTCTGAATGTCTCTTGAGCAATATTTTCTCCAGGCCTTTATTATTCTTTATAAATTACCCTCTGTGGCTAATGCTGAAAAGCTTATCAGCATGTAACCCAAGTTCTCCGGGGGTTTTACCTTTCACTGAAATTCAGTGAGTGGTAACCCTGCTGAATAGCCTTGCCAACTGGCTGGGATGGAAAGGGAATTCATAAGCTAAATTGCTATACTTGCTAAAGAGAGGTGGCTGCTTTTTTCCCCCCCCCCTTGCTTGTTGTCTGCCATTTGGTCTAGTCATATCAAAGTCAATGTGAAACATTTCTGTGCTGGACGGCTATATCACACTGCAGAAATATTTTGCTGAATAATACTTCACGCTGGCAGGGGCTCGGTAGGTTCTTTTCTTAAAACTGTTTGGTCCCTATAACAAAAAAAATAATTTGTCTGCGTGGCTCGGGCACTTCAGTGCCGATTCTCCTTTTGTACGATTTTCAAATTTGTCAGCCCTTCTGGCTGCTTTTCTGGTCTGTGGTTGCAGCAATGAATCTGGACCTTGCTCTTTTAAATAGGTGGCATGTTTGTTAGTTTGGGGGTTTTAAGTTTGACTCGCATCGTGGTTTAACTCTGTTGCGATGGTGGCAAACGTTTGGACTGTGTGTGTTGTTTCCCCCCACCCCACAAAATAAAATCAAATCCTCCCAGACGAAGTGTGAACTAACACTGCCCTCCTGTGGAATATATAACGAAGGCACGGTGGCAACTGAAGTTGGAAGGCAGTGCCTGCACAGCAGCAGCTCTGCCCAGAGCCGAGTGCTCTCGGCAACAGAACTAAGCCTTCCTCTGTTTAAATCCCCTATTTCATGCTGCCACAACAGGTTGCTAGCACACCCCAGAAATGGAACCAGCAGCAGGCACAGGGTGAAGTGAACTTCCAACCGTATCAGAGGGAACACCTGACTATGCAGGTAAATCGGAAAACCGTCTGCGTTGCTGTCTAGGCTCACAAAGGATTGGCGTTTGGTTGCCCATTGGCACGTGTGAAATGCAATGTCTCGCTCACAAAGTTGGTCTGACTGTACTGACAGTGCGGTCTAAACCCTTCACTGCAAAACTGTTGGTGCAAAAGTGTTTAGAGTTATACATGCCTTCTGCCTCCATGGAAAAGGATGCTCATCCATTGAGTCAGACAGCCTGATGCTGAGAAATGATGTATGCCCTGCATTGAGCGTGCTGTCAGGGAAGTGAGAGTTTCTGCTGTCTTGCAGGACGGGCTGTAGTAATAAATTGCTGGCTCAAGCATTGGAGTCATTCCCCATAGGCAACAAGTGCGATGTTTTAAAGCCATCCTGCACGCAGCTTCACCAGTCTCTGGTGTGACTGGTGAGCCAAGGTACTCATTTCTCTGGCAACAACAAGCAAATTTGATTTTTTGAACTGTTTCACCTTTTTGCATCCCACATGTGTATAGTGGGTGCTCATAAAGCATGCTGATCAGAGACCTAAATTAGCTAAATGACAGTTTTTGTCAGCGCGTTGAGCTATTGATAGATGGCAGCGTCATAGGCCGCTAACACTCATATGAACTTCCTTTGAGCACTTCCCTGAATGACTAACTTAGGGAAGATATATTTTTTAGGCATCTCGCCAAAAAGAATGAATCAGCCCGTTATAATTGTGTCTGCTGATTGGCATTAATGTCCTCCTCATTAAGAGTTTCATTTACATTAAGGAAAACAGCCACTTCAAAACTGCGGCTGTTATTTTGAAACATGGTGGGTACTTAACAGAACGACATAAGAGCAGTGGCCTTAAACCTGAGAACCTGACTGCAGTCTATCAACAGGGCTACTAAAGGGCACACCTTGTTATACTGCACATCAGGGAGGGAGTAGTAGCATTAATTATGATTTTTTTTTCTTGGTTTAAATTGAGCTCTTAATTTTATTGCATATTTTATATTAAGAATATGGCTTTTCAGTAATGGAGCAGATTGTTAAAAGTACTAGTGGTGACTTCAGAAAGCGTGCATATGTCTGGATTTGACAGAGAGTGCTAGGCTAATGGAAAATAGAGTAGATGCACTTATGCTCGTTTTAAAATACATGGCTAAGGCTTCATCTGTGCCGCTCCAGACATGCTGAGTTAAAAGGCTATCATTATGCGTCATGCAGATGAAGAGGCTTTCACGTTACATCATTGACCGTGGTGGCTGGGTTTCAGACACTTTAGCACGAGTTAAATCGCTACCTGTCAACATGTACAAGATAAGAAACAGTTTTTGAAGTATCTGAGTATGGACAGGCAAAGATTGTGGTAAGGACTGTGCAATATATCTAGAGACAAGCTTTCAAAGTCACTCTAAATCCTTTTATATGTAAGCACTTCGGGATCAGATCTAGGTTGAAGCTACAAATATGTTAGAGATCTTGTTAAATAAGAATAGGTCTTTTGCCTGACTGTCCTAACACTTTTATGTTTGGACTTCCCTCTTCTTTATTTAAGGAACTGGAGACAGAAAATAAAGATTTGAAAGACAGATTGAGAGAAGTTCAGCAGGAACAGAGAATGCTACTAGACAGATTCAATGGACTTCAACTACAGCTGAACGAGGTAAAAATAGTGTCTGTGTAGTCTCATTGAAAAGCCATAATAATCCCCAGACTTCACAAGACCAGGTTCTGCATAAACCTCAGAAAAGGGTGGCTTTGCCTAGAGTTGTGCCCTGCAAATTGTCAGCATTTTTGCTTATGTAAGAAGCAAAAATGTACTGGCAGGTTGTTACTTTTAGTAAATTGGGTGTTCTGTTAGAGGGTTCTCTGCTTTGATAACCATCTGAAAACTGAATGACTTTAATTAAAGGAAAAAAAAATACAGCTCCAGACTTTGTTCATCAAGCAACATCAGAGTAACAAATGCATCCCTTTCCAGAGGATGAGAATGCTTCGTGCAACGGACTGTCACTCTGATGTTTTCAAGGATTTTTCAGTACTCATTTTACTTACTCAGCTTACTGGGTGTGTCCACATGTGTTTTTATGCGCACCCAAACATAACGCATACTAGCCTAATGTGCTTCAAGGTGATTTAGGCATGCGTCTACATGTGCACGTGCTAAGGTGCATTAGCATGGGAGTGCGGACTGACTTAGGACTAAAGTTAGTCCTGAGTCGGTGGACACGTAGTGCGTTAATGCGCGTTAGTGTGTCTACATGGTCACCAATGTGACTTAGCTATTCACGCATAAATTTGATACCTGCTTTATGCAGGTATCTAATTTAGGCTTGAATAGCCTAAAATTGCCATTTTAAGGCACATTAAGGGTGCGCTTATGGAGACGCGTGCCCTTAATGTGCCTTAAATTGGGCTAATGCACATTAAATGTGCACGTGTAGATGTACCCAATGTGTCATTTATTAACCTGATAATGTAGATTCTTAGAACCATAGAAAATGAGGGTTGGAAGGGACGTCAGGAGGTCACATCTACTCCTACTCCCTGCTCCAAGCAGGACCAGCCCCAAATGCATCATCCCAGCAAAGGCTTTGTCTAGTCTGATCTTAAACACCTCCAAGGATGGAGACTAGACCACCCCTCTGGGTAACCTGTTCCAGTGCTTCACCACCCTCCTAGTGAGAGAGTTTTTCCTAATATCCAACCTCAACTTCCCTTGCTGCAGCTTGAGCCCATTGCTTCTTTTCCTATCACCTGCCCCCACTGAGAACAGTCCAGCTCCATCCTCTGATACGTCTCGCATAGCAGGCATTCCTACTGCTCAAAACCAGTCTGACTAATGGCATTTTCTGGTAGCTGTTAACACTTCCCAGGCAAAACTGTCTAGACTCTGTCGTGGTTACTGTTATAGCTCTAGGAATAAATTCTAACCTCATGCATGGCCATAGGTAGGTTTTTTTTTTTTTATATATATGTGACTGTTGCTTGCTAGTAACATTGATTGGTTGTGGGGTATTTCTAGGAAGTGGATGATAGGAGGGACAGATTAGTATGGGGTTTAATTCTAAACTGGAAGGTGGCAATCACATTGTCACCTGCTGGCAAACCACTTGCAAACTTATAATTGAAACGTGTTTGAACTTACAATTGAAACATGGTCTCTTGTCTGCCTTACAGGAGCAAATGGTTGCTGATGATCTTGAAAATGAGGTAAGCGAATGTCACTCCCTTTCCTTGGTGATTACTAAACCCCTTGGTGAGGGGTTGTGAAGATCGGATTGGGTTGGGGCAGCAGCCATGGGCTCGGGGGGGCTGTGCAGGCAGTGGTCTGGGGGGGCCCAGCTGGGGCTGCCCAGCAAGAAGGGGCTCCTCTGCCTTCCGTGGGAGCAAGCAGCAGAGCCACCTCCTTGTTCTCTGCCCCAGGCATTTCCCCGCCCGCATCCCCCTGCTCCCAGCTGTGGGCGAGGCTGGGGGGGTGCTGTCTGGCCTGGCATGGACCCTGGTATCTGCTGTGCAGGCAGCATCTTGCCGGGCATGGCCATGGCAGCAGGAGCAGGATGGGGTGCATGGAGCCAGCTATCTCCCTCCTGGGGCTGTCCCGCTGCCCAGCTTGAACCCTGCACGTGACTGCTGGTGGCAGAAACAGCTCACCTGGGTGGACAGGTGGGGGTCCAAGTTGGGGCAGGCAGGCAGGAGCCTGCAGCCCAGGGCGGGCAGGGAGCTCAACAGCCACAACTTGGTAGCCAGCCCTTCGCAGCCCAGTAGCAGGCTGTGGTCCGGTGGTTGGGAACCCCTGCTCTAGACAATGAGCAGTGACTTAGGAAATCAGAGTTGTAATGCACGTTGTTATTATCAGTGAGTTTTTTTGTTTGTTTTTTGTTTTTTTGTTCTGCCATATCCATCTCCATGTGCTTCATATATGTACAGATGTTAGTATCGTAGCGAAGCATATGGAATCGGGAAGTGAGGGGTTTTCAACGTTAATTCTGGAGAAATGTCCACCAGGGTTTTCATTTTGGGGTTTTATTACATGTTTTGAATACTTGTGGGCTGAGCTAGTGCCGAGTAACTGATCTTAAACCTGGAATTTTGTTTGCAGAAAGATGAGCTGAGGAGACTTCTGACAGCCAAAGAAAACCAACAGGAAGAGAGCCTAAGAACTATTGACACTCTGAAATCTAAGCTTAAGTACTATGAGGTATGTGAATTGAATTACAGGAAATGACATCTATTAGTAAATGTTGAAGCAATTGTAGTCAAACTCATAAATGTCTCGTCCCAGAAGTCATTACACACTGCTTAAAATGGATCTGGAAATGAGTATCAACATTTCATCGTCTAGAGACAAGTAGAATGAAATGAATATTTATCTTACTTTAACCTAAATTACAGCAATCTTTTTTCCCCTTTGTTTCAGGGTGACTACATGGGGTCTGGAAGCAATTTTGGCAACAGTGAGTATATTTTATTTTCAGAACTGACCTTGTGGATTGTGCCATCTCAGAAAATCCAAGTGAAACTGTTGCTTTTTATTTCTGTTTACTTTTTTTTTTTTTCTTCCAGTCTTGTAGTCTTAGCTGTAGCTGCACTTAGTAAGTGGGTCATGCTGCCTTACTTTCAGGTTTAGGGTTTATATGAATCATGTACCTGTCTTGGATGGATATAAAAATTACCATATTTTCTTGAATTTAAGACAAGGTTATTTTTCCACATTCAGCATGGGGGGACCTCTCTTGGATTCAAGGGTGGGGAAGCGGCTGTTTTGGTTACAGCTCTAGCCCTGTCCCAGGGTCAGAGTCAGAGCCGTAGCTACTGCCAGCCCCCCCACCACATGCTTCCTTGATGCTGCTTTCCCTATTGCAGCGGTGGGAAGGGATGGATTTGAAGAAAACCCTCCAATAATTAGATTCTAGGCATGGTAAATTATAACATTTGTAAGTTTTCTGTATATGGTATCTAATTATTGGGGGTCATCTTGAATTCATAGTTGCCTTGGATTCCAGTAAATGTGGTAATAAGATGGAGGGATGGGATGGGGATGGGGAAACACATGCACATGCCTACACACAAGTAGAGATGGTCTCATGTAGCAGTTGTTCTCCAAAAGGAAATGTCAGCTATATTCTGAATAGAGAGAGGTAAATTTTAGTATCTTGCATGATGGCATTAGTTAAGACCACACAACTCACTGGCCATGTTCAAGAAATGCTCGTTCAGATGAATGGGCGCAGAGAAGGGCTGCTAGGATGATCAGGGGACCCCATCCTGCCAGAGGAGAAAAGACGTGGCTGCTTTAGCTGAGCCAAAACAAGGCTGAGAGAGGATAGGTATCAGGTAAACAGCAGGTAGGGAGAAATCCATTTAAGTTAAATGGCACATGAATAAATGGGTGTAGAACTGTAGGGAAGTAGGGCTGGAAGGGACCTCGCAAGGTCACCTTGTCCAGCCCCTTGCTCACGCGGGTTCAGTTATTGCGATTTCTTAGACTGGTTCAGGGAGCAGATTTTCTCTTGCCTCTGATCCACATGGGTTACCTTCTTTGCTGCCAGGGGTTCATATCTTCCAATGGGTGTTTGTGTTCAGAATAGCTCAGTGGCTGTTTTGACGTTGAACACTTGCATGCATCAACCTAATCCCTAATGTAACTCCGTTAGCAGGCTAGAATTCTACCCCAGGATGAAGTTCAGCTTTCTTACTCCTATTTTGCTATTTTTAAGTTTAATAAAGTGCCTTTTTTTCTCCCTCCCTGCCTCCTTTTTGGTGAACTAGGGAAGGAAGATATGCTGCATAAACAGGGTCAAGTATTTGCTGCAGAATCGCAGGTAATGTTTACTTTTTGAGACCCTATTAACACATTTATTCGGCTAATATTTGTGACATATCTGCAAATTCCCAGGTGCAAAAGCAGTGCTGGAAGCAGGCACAGTTGTAATACAGAACTGTGGATACAGGAGTGAGCTACGAGACTCCAACTTCTCTGCGTTAATTTTACGACTGCTGATGCCCTCTAGAGTAACTGTTCTGGCATAGCTCGTTAAGGCTTGGCTCCTACTGTTTTAAGAGCAGGGTTTGTTTTTTCCCCCAGCTTTACACCAGTATAGGAGGAAGTTCCATCCTGTTGCAGTATAACCAGTTGCCCTTTTTTTATTTTTCCTAAAGCTGGTGTGTTAAATTGAGTGGAAGTGGAAGTTAATTTATTGTAAATTTAAATTCCAGGGAAAACCAGTTGTTCTTTTGGGGTTTGTTCTTCATCCTTTGGCAATCCCTCGCAGTTGAGGATGATTGTCTTCCATGATTGTCTCGTGTGTGTGTGTGTGTCAGATGGTCCACAGGTGGCGGTTGGTGGAATGACCTTCAGGGAAGGTTAGCTGCGAAACGAGCAGGGGTAACTCTGCTGAATAAGCAGTCACAGAGCAAGCAGCGACAGCACCACCGGGATGTGGTGAGGACCAAAGATGGCAATGGTTTCCCTCCTGAAAAGCCACATACATCTTTTGATGGTGCTGTGGCATGGCAAATACAGGTTGCCACTATCATAAGCCTGCCCAGCTGCCAGCCATGGATCTACAAGTCCTCAACGGTGGAGCAGGTGGAAGAAGATGTTAGAATATCAATGGTTGTGAAGGTAGATGAAGGATACAGCCGAACAAGATCCCCAGTTGTCTTTGCCTCCTTGCTACTGGGTGAGGGTCCTGTTTTGTCAAGAGCTGTGTGGAAGCTGATGTGCAGCAGCTTCTGGGGTTCATACTGGCTGATGGCAACATGCGATGGGGAGTCCTTCCCCGGTTCTTCAAAGAAGCGTGATCAGCCCTGAGATGACATGTGCAAGAACATTTCCCACATACTTCATAGATTTCATAGACATCAGGGCTGGAAGGGACCTCGGGAGATCATCGAGTCCAGGAATACTTCCTTTTTATATTTTCAAAGCATAGTTTGGAGCGGTGGCTCCAAGGAGACCTGCATTGCTGGATAAATGCATGCTTCATTTCTACTTAGTAATTTTTCAGCCCAACAAATTTAATTTAGGGAACGATGATGATTCCATTTTTAAGTAGATGATTAGCATTGGCTCTGCTGAAGGCCAAAGCAGTGCTCGGGGGACTGGAATAGATAGACCGTGGTTTGTCCTTTAATATGACTGCAATTGATATTGTTGGACTAACTTTAGCATTGTAGCAAAGCTGCATGGCCCCAGCCAGGCAGCATCCCATCACAAGCTGGGCAGGGATGATAAATTGCTGCCTCTGTACCAAGTAAAGTCACCTGTAAGCAAAATGTGCTAGGCTGATAGGGGCTAGATGTTTCTATTCAGTGGCTTTTGTTTGGACTGGGTGACAGTGATGTTCTCATGCCCATAATTGCCATCATGGTTTGCACTGAATTGGGACCTTTTTCAGCCTCATCAGAGGCGTGGACATGCCGGGGGTAGAAACAGAGGTACCTTGTTTTTTTTTTTTTCCAAGGAGTCCCTTGACTGGACATTGGAAGGAAAAATGACAATCTTTTTGCTCCTAGTTACTAGGCTTTCCAAGTACAAAATGCAGTTGCTTATTTGTCCTATTCCAAGGTGATTGTTCTTATGCCTTTCGTAAGTGCTGGTGTGCATTTAAAAATTTGCTAATAAGCAGTTAGAAAATAATAGCTTGCTTTAGGAATTGAACCACTAATTGTCATCGGCTAAAGCAAAAAAGTGTGTATATGCTGGAGCTATGCTTAGCAAATCTTATTGGGGTGGGGGGAAGATGTATTTTTGGTTCCCGGTTTAAATTATCTGCATTATCCCCCCCTGCTTATAATATAAATTGCTTTTGTAAAAGTGGGGCTCATGAGGGTGAAGATGTTGGGTTTTGGAGTGCTGTATGGACAATTAGAGGGAAAAGTGTGATTTATTTAAATGAGCAAAGCAGTTTAAGCATATGTCTCTTTCTGTGCCGATTTAATTTGCAGACTAGGTCTATGCTGAGGCCACTGGAGCTTTCCCTCCCCAACCATTCCTTCATGTCTGAGAATGAACTTCTAAGGAGAGAGCTTGACAACTTGAGAGCTGCCTATGGTGCTGCAAAAGAAGAAACGAGCAGACTTCAGCGAGAGCTGTCTCATAAGGCAGCTGAATGCAAAGCGTTGGCACTGGAATACGAGAGAACCAAAGTGGAATCGGATGGGCAGATAAAGCAGTTGGAGGATGCTCTGAAAGATGTGCAGAAGCGAATGTTTGACTCGGAAGGCAAAGTCAAGCAAATGCAAACCCACTTCCTTGTGCTGAAGGATCACTTGACTAACGAAGCCGCTACAGGAAACAGTAAGCTAGTAGAAGAGCTGAAGGATCAGGTGAAAGACATGAAAGCAAAATACGAAGGAGCCTCCGCAGAAGTAGGCAAGCTAAGGAACCAGATCAAGCAGAACGAGCTGCTGGTTGCAGAGTTCAGGCGAGATGAAGGGAGGCTGGTGGAGGAAAACAAGAGGATGCAGAAGGAGCTTGGTAAGTTTGAGATGGAGCGAGAGAAGAGAGCGAGGAACGTCCTGGAGGCCGAAGGGCAGCTCAAAGACATGGCTGCAAAGCTAGCCCTCTCTGTGCCTGCTGAGAAGTTCGAGGCAATGAAGAGTTCGTTATCAAACGAAGTGAATGAGAAGGCGAAGAAGTTAGCAGAGATGGAAAGAGAGAATGGAAAGCTGCAGGCAGAATTTTGGCTTTTAAAGAGAGACCTTGAGAGTCAGAAAGTGAAATTGGTTCAGCATGTGAAGCCGGAGGAACATGAACAAATGAGGCGCAGACTTGAGCAAAAAAACGAGGAACTTGGGAAGACCGTTTCTGAAGCGGTGTCAAAGAATCAGTCTCTGCAGAAGGAAATGGAGAGGGTTCACACGGACAACAAGCTGCTGAAGCAGCAACTACAAGCACTAAAAACGGAAATTAAAAGCCAGCACGTGCCATTAAAACTGATGGAAGAGGTGAAAAGAGCCAATGAAGTGACCGTGGGTGATCTGACCAAGAAACTTTCTGAAGTCACGCAGAAGTATAGTGAGAACAAAGCAGAAGCAGAGAAGTTGCTGGCAGAAAAGACCAGCTTAAGTCAGAATATAAGTCACTTCCAGGCTGTGTACCTGTCCCCAGAACAACATGAGAAAGAAACAGCAGCCTTGAAATCCAGCCTGGCTGAAGTGAAAAGGCAGCTTGCCGAGGCTGTTCAAAAATGTGTCGGCGAGCGAGCGAAAGCCTGCAAGCTGGCATCGGAAAACACAGCTCTGAAAGATGCCATGAGGGATCAGTACGTACCAGTCGCAACACATGAGGAGACTAAAACAATCCTGAACAGCACATTGGAAAAGACAACCAGGGACCTGTCAGATCTCAAGGGAAAAACCGAAGAGATAAAGCAAGAATTCGTGAGAGTCAATGAAGAGAATGGAACTTTGAAAAACAAGATGAAACTCCTGCAAACCCAAATCCAGACAGAATACATCAGCGGAAAAGATCACGAGCATCAAGTGTCTGGCTTGAACAAAAGCCTGCTCGAGCTTCAGGAAAGCAATGCTGACCTGATGGCTAAATATAAGGGAGGCCAAGAGGAGATCTTACAGTTGCATGCAGAAATTGAAGCCCAGAAGAAAGAACTCGACACAATCCAAGAATGCATCAAGTCCAAATATGCTCCACTTTCCTATTTTGAGGAGAAAGAGCAAAACTTTGAAGCTGTGGTGAAAGAGCTGAAAGAGCAGTTGCTGGACCAGACGCAGAAGTGCCAAGAAAGTGAGGAGGAGACCAGGAGGTGTAAAGAGGAGAATGAAAAGTTAAGGAGTGAGTTTTTGTCCATACAAAATGACCTGCAACAGAACTATGTTCTGGCTGAGAAATCCCACGAAATGGAAAAAATGTTCACCACCAGAATGGAAGAGCTGAACAAGCAGCTGAGAGACTTGCTGAAAAAATACACTGATGTAAAGCAGGAGAAGGACAAGCTGCAAGAGGAGAGCACGAAGCAGATCTCAGAAGCTCATGCCATGCAAAGTCATCTACAGGGCCAGTACGTTCCAGTGAAGGAGTTTGAAGGCTTGAAGGAGAGTCTTGGCCGCGCATTTGAGGATCTGAAAGAGGACCTTGGTAGAAAGAAGGCAAGTTATGACAGAGAGGTGCAAAAAGTAGCCAAACTGCAGCAGGAGTTAGCAGATCTAAAGAATTCCTCAATACCTTTGGCAGACCACACGCGGGCAAAGGAAGCGTTGGAACGAGAAATCTTAGCAATCAAAATGACTTTGAAAGAAAAGGAGGAGGAGAACCAAGGAAAAAGCGAGGAACTCTCGAAACTCCGGTTGGAGATCCAGAGTGCTAAGCAAGCCTTAACAGGCCTGGAGAGCAAAGAAGTAGTTGATATGTCGGAGTATAAATCCATGAGAAGTGCTCTAGAGACCCAGATTGCCAACGTGACTGAAAACTTGGCCAGCTTGACTAAGAAATATGAGGAAGCATGCGAAGAAGCCTTGCAAGCCAAGAAGAGTGAGCTGTCTTTGAAAGATGAAAAAGAATTGCTTCAATCCCGGAGTTCCAGCATAGAGCAAGAAATCAAGGACCAGAAAGAGAGATGCGATAAGTCTTTGACGACCATTATTGACTTGCAGAAGAGAATACAGGAATCTGCAAAGCAAGTGGAAGCAAAAGACAACAAGGTAGGCAGGAGGTGCAGAGTGCTGGATGGAAATCTGACGGGCTTTGTGTAGAGCATGAGGGCCAGACATTCAAATGTAGCTACCCAAGTACCAAAACGCATGATTTGGGCATCTACATTTGGACCATATTTGCAAAGCTGGGGACTTTGGACTGGGTATTTCATAGAATCATAGAAAATTAGTGTGGGAAGGGACCTCTGGAGGTCACACCTAGTCCAACCCCCTGCTCCAAGCAGGACCAGCCCCAGCTACATTATCCCAGCCAAGGCTTTGTCCAGCTGCGTCTTAACCACGTCCAAGGATGGAGACTCCGTCACCTCTCTGCATAATCTGTCCCAGTGCTTCACCACCCTCCTAGTGAGAGAGGTTTTTTTTCTAATATCCCACCTCGACTTCCCTTGCTGCAGCTTGAGCCCATTGCTCCTTGTCCTGTCATCTGCCCCCACTGAGAACAGTCCAGCTCCACCTCTTTGCAGGGGGTTGAAAGCTGCTATTCAATCCCCCCTGGGTGCATCCAGATGAGCACAGACATGGTTTCCCAGGGATAAGTATCAGCGGCACACCTTGTACCGCTCCTGCTTGTCCCTGGGAAACACCCATGCCACACATGCTCTGACGCATGGCAGGTTACCTTTGCTGGAGCAGGGGAGGCAGGGGCCAGCAACCACGTTTACCTGAGGTTCTGGGAGGCCTCGTGGGGCTGCAGCCATGCAGCCGGAGCATGGCTCCGACCAGGTTTAGGTGGCGCACACTGCCGCCACATGTGCCATCCCACTGGCATGTGTTTTGTTTTTGTTTTTTTTGACCCCGGGATGTCTTGGGGTCAACCCCTCCTGTGCTGCAAGGTAGTAGTGCGGGGAATGCTTGCATGCACGGTGGGTGTGATGGGTTCGCGGCACCACATAGCGCATGTCCACACTTGTTGAGACATAGCCTCTCCGTCCTCTCTTTTCTAGACTAAATAAGCCCGGTTCCCTTAGCCTCTCCTTATAAGTCATTTCGAGTCCTGTCTAATTTCTCAAACACTTTAAAATTGTGCTTAACTTAAAATGATTCATAACAGAGACCTAGTCAACTACTTCAAGTTTTCAGTGTCAATTTGGTGCCATATTCACATTGGAGAAGCATCAGGTACCTTTCCCCAGCATTTCTTTAATCTGGTAAAATTGCACTTGTTTCATGACTTCTGGTTCCTTTTGGGCATGGCCTTAGCATTCTGGCACTGCCGCCTGCCAGTTGCCAAAAGATACGGGCAGCTGATGTGCAGTGTCTGACCGTGTTTAAAAGTGCATTATAAAGCTGAAAGCTGTGTTAAAGAACAGGTTAGGATGGAAGAGCATGGTGCTAACTTCACCTGCCTGTATCTTTCAACATCAGTTCGTGCTGTCCAGACAAATGGATGTTGCATCTCTTGCTGGTGCCTACAGCTGCAGTTAAATGCGTACTCTGTGCTCTCCTCCCTGGAACTTGGTTCAGTATATGCTTTAAGAAGCAAATTTCCCTATGGGTTGCCCCCTTACAAGCACTCCTGCACCTGCCGTGGGACCTAGAGGCTGATTTCCCTTGGAGATCTGGGCCTGAGCATCCCCAGGGTCTGAACTGCTGAAGTTTAACCTCTGTGGTCCAGACTTTAAGGTTTTCCCCATCTTGGGAAGCAAAGAGCAAAGCAACAGAAGCACGTGACTTGTATTCAAAGCATCTAGATTGCTTTCTCATGGTAAACCTAGTATAGGCTGCCTTTAAAAGTCAAATGATGCCTCCACCTGCTGGTGTTAGCCTTTTCGTGACCCTGAAAACTAATATTCGTGGCTTCTTTTCAAGATAACGGAGCTGCTAAATGATGTGGAGCGGCTGAAGCAGGCTCTGAATGGCCTGTCTCAGCTCACGTACACCAGCGGAGTTTCTTCAAAGAGGCAGAACCAGCAGGTTGAAATGCTCCAGCACCAAGTGAAAACCCTGCAGCAGCAGCTGGCTGTAAGTCGCGTGAAACATAGCTCTGGAGTCTGCTAGCCAGGCGCAGCATTGGTCATACGTGGTGCAACGTGTGTGTGTGTGGTCGTGGGTATGGGCAGGAAGTTCTGGTTCTCCTGAGGCAGGGGGACTCGACCTCTGTCCTGAGATTTTGGTGGTACCAACTCTTGCTTCCCTGCTGCCAAATTTTGGGGCCTGTAGGGAGCTTTGCGGGTCAGATGGCGTGCTACACAGGTGTGCCTCGGGGGCTGATCTGGGCACACAAGGGCCAACTAAAAGTAGCGCGGGCCTGATTCCTGCAGCTTGGGGCTGAGGAAGCGGGCTGTGAACATGCACAGAGCTCTGGGAGGCGGTGTAAGGCCTGATCTGGTCCGTGGAGCATCCCAGAGCCTTTCTGGTCCATGTCAGTAAAAGGCTGACTGCCCCCATCCGAAAGAAAGGAACGGCATTGTTTGAACTTGCTTTTTCTGTGAATGACTGTCTTGCGAGAGACCCCTTGCATTTGCTCCCTTGTCCCCATGTGGAATTTGCAGCGTCTTTCAAGAGAGTGCGTCCAGGGGAAGCGGATGGGGAAAAACGATTAATCGAGGCAGAGACCCTTTGCTCTTACCACGTCCTCCCATTAGTATCCTCCAAAAATAATGAATGATCCCTGAATGCAACTGCTGCAGTAATTCCTGACAAACAGTTGCCCATGGTGCTTTCTGAAACGCGGAGAGGTAGTTCCTGCCCCAGGGACTTGCTGATCTAATGTCTCACACCTGCAAATACTTTTGAGCATGTTGCTCACTTCTGTGAACAGTCCAACTTGAGTGGGGCTATTCATTGTAGCAAATGCCTGAGCAAACCACTTTTTTCCCCCCCATGTTGGTCATCCTGCTTGTTTTGTGGAACTGCTCGTGGGAAAAATCACCCGTGTCGCCCGTGTGACTCACCTGCATGAATCTGCACAGAACTGGGCCAGCTTCTCAGTGGCAGGATTGATGCTTACAGTGAGGAAATGAGCTTGGGGCTCCCACACAGAGCCAGCACCTGGACTCGATACTGAATCAGCACATCTTTTTCTGATTAGGCTTGGTTCCAGGCAAAACACTTTGTCAAGATGAAAGCAAAGGTGTAAGCCTCTGTCATTCAGCTAATGGCAGGGGGAGGGGAGTGCAGCCATTGGGAACACTAATCTTGAAATTTCAAATTAACCCACGCTGATGCCAGCAAAGTCAGGCCAGTTATGCGAAGAAGGGACATTGGAAATGCACGTGACTCATTTGTCTCTTCTGTCGCCCTCTCCATCTTCTATCTACAGGATGCTAAAAGACAGCACCAAGAGGTGATTGCAGTTTATCGGACCCATCTTCTCAGTGCTGTGCAGGTGTGTGAGCTGGTCTGACACGTTTGAGTCCAGCCCTTTTCCCCACCCCCAAAGAATTCTTTATTTAAAGCCTGTCTACACAATGATTAATGCCTTACATTAGAGCCTCCAGTCTGCCTTTTTAAAAATTACAGGCAAGACAAGCCCCTCCCCCCCCTGCTTTTTATCACCAGAAGGAAAGTGAGAAGCAAAACAGCAACACAGCAGGTTTAAATTTAGTGTCATCTTAATCTGCTTTTCACTTTTTGGAGGCAGCTTGATATAATATACAGGGTTGACCCAGTTTGAAGTTGTGGTCTCTGGTGATGATGGAAGTCTGTTAACATACACAATGTCCCAAATATTTCTGGAAAGGAGTTAACTTGAAAGCTTCCAATGTTCACTTTTCTTGAATGGGAAATGCGAGTTTATGCAGCGAGAAGCATGCTTTTCCTGGGGGTACTCACTGAGCACACTAATAGGATTTGGCTAAGAAGTTTAATAAGGTATGAAGTTTCAGACCCTCAAATATAAAATTATAGAATCGTAGAAAATTAGGGTTGGAAGGGACCTCAGGAGGTCACATCTAGTCCAACCCCTGCTCCGAGCAGGACCAGCCCAAAAACATCATCCCAGACGAGGCTCGGTCTAGCCAGGTCTCAGACACCTCCAACGATGGAGAGTCCACCACCTCTCTGGGTAACCTGGTCCAGTGCTTTAACACTCCTAATGAGAGTTTTTTCCTAATATCCAACCTCAACTTCCCTTGCTGCAACTTGAGCCCATTGCTCCTTGTCCTGTCGTCTGCCCCCACTGAGACCAGTCCAGCTCCATCCTCTTTGCAGCCCCCCTGCAGGGAGGTGAAGGCTGCTATGCAATCCCCCCTCAGTCTTCTCTTCTGCAGACTACATCAGCCCAGTTCCCTGAGCCTCTCCTCGCCAGTCATGTGCCCCAGTCGCCAACCCTTTCCACTGGATTCTTTCCAATGTGTCCATATCCTTTCTGTGGTGGGGAGCCCACAGCTGGACACAGGACTCCCCAGTGGTAAACAGAGGGGAAGAATCACTGCCCTCCGTCTGCTGGCAGCACTCCTCCCGATGCAGCCCAGGGTGCCGCCTGCCTTCTTGGAAACAAGGGCACACTGCTTGCCCATATTCAGCTTAAATCTATATGGGTCACCGTGAGAGCAAGGAACTGTCAAACTATGGGAAACCAGTAGGATGTGTGGAGGGTGAATAGCAGCTCCTCTGAATAGGCACAGGGTTTCTAAATGGGAAGTTTTCTAGCTCTCGAGCACTGTTGTAGCCAGTAGGTTACATTTGGCAACTGCTCGTCCCATCGGCGGTGACTTAACAATGCAAAGATTGCATATTTGGTTTGGGAGGGCAGGAGCCTCTTGTTGCTGGAGTCCTGAACGGTGCAGTCCCTTGTGTTTTTTGTCCACTCCAGGGTCACATGGATGAAGATGTCCAAGCTGCATTGCTTCAGATCATCCGCATGAGACAGGGGCTTGTATGTTAGTGTGCTCAGAGCTGCGCCTCCACAACACCCAACTGCTGCATCCAGGAAGAGCACTGTGATTACAGGAGTGTTAACCTTCGCGAGCTTTATCTTATTGTGATGTTCTTAACTGTAAAAACAAAACAAAACAAAAAACCCCTAAGAAATATTTATTCCAAGTAGGAAGCAGATGTGAGGTGGCTGGAATCCATTTACTCCTTGTAAAATAGAACAATAGGATAAATGAAGTTCAAATCAGGCACTTCAGATACGTGGACTCTAAACGTACCTTACAGTTGGTGTATGAGCTGGCAGTCAAAATGATGACATGGCAATTCATTTTTTTAATGTCGGATTGACCACGCTTAAAACCCACATCCCAAAACTTCAGCTTGATCCTATTGTTAATTGACAAAGTGTGAATGAAGATCTAAGGCTAAACTGAAGTGACCTTGGCTGAAATACTGTGGCTATTTGCGTGTTTTCTTCTGGTTAAAAAGTGTGTTTTCTTTTTCTTCTTTTGCCGGTCATATTAATTGACCAAGACTAGTTTCAAAATCTACAGTGTGTCGACTACATAACAAGACTGATGGTGTCAAAGTCTACATGGTAACTTGGCTGGCCAAGTTGCATTTGCTATTTAAGTAATTTTTAAAACTTGGTGCCTTTTGCTTTTTACTAGTGGTACAAATACCAGGTTCTTTCCTATCAAACACTAACTTGTATGACTTTTTTTTTTTTTTTTTTTTACAAGAGCTATTTTTTCATGAATGCTTTTTAACTCCAATTACTAGGCTAAGCAACAGCGGGACTGGAGTAGATTACAGTGGTAGAACAGCGTTGCAACCTTAAATGTTGCAGTGAGAGTTGTATGTTTTTATAATCATTTCCTACTTCAGTGTGCATAAGATGGACGTAGACCAGGGATAGGCAAAGCCTGGCCTGCAGGCTGGATTGGACCCGCAGCAGACTCCATTTCCCAGCATCCCCTGCCTGCGTTGCTGCAGGCAGTTTCCCTGGAGACCCCAGCAGCCCTGGTAGGGTGACAGCGGGGCTGGGGTTTCCATGGAGACCAGCTCCAGCAGTGCTGGCAGGGCAGGCAGCTGGACGCGGGGGCTGGGATCTTGCAGCTCTGCCTCGGGTCTGGCCCATGCTATCAGCACCGCAAGATCCCAGTCCCAGTGCAGCTCCCATCCCAGTGCCGGTGCCGCTGGGAAACTGGCTGCAGCGACGTGGGCGCAGGGGCTGCTGGAAAGGCGGGGTCTGCCACGGACCCAGTCTGGCCCGCAGGCCAGATATTGCTCACGCCTGACATAGTCGAACTCTTTGGATAAATTTGTCCATCAATAATTCGAGTGTCACCTAATCAGCCCTTTTCTAGCAAAGTTTTAAGATGTCTGGTTTTTATTAACCGTGTAAATTATGGACTGTAATCAGTTCTTGATTATTTATGGGGAAGCTGCAAATAGTAACATTCATACCATAAAAAATCTAACTGGCTTGGGATTTACATGTTAAACAAGGTGGGGCTTCATCTTTCAGTGCAATAATACCAAAGGATAAAGCATCTAAATGCAAGTTCAGCAAAAGAAAAATCCAGCAGTTGGGAATGGTTTAAAGGAAAACATCAGTGAAACGCACGGCTATTTACAAAGAAGGGTGTCGTCGTTTTTCATGTCTTACCTGACCCTATACGTTCCACCTATTGCATATGATGCTCCTCACTACGCGAGTTGTCTTGTTAGCTTCAAATTATTCTATCGTTAGCATTTTAGCCTGTAACTAGCAAACAGGCACCTGGCATCCTGGTGTAGAACAAGACAAAATTTGGCTTTTGTGGGGGAGGGGGTTGGGAAACAGGAAACTTGAGGTTGTAAAGTAAGCGTGTGTGTACGAGATCTAACTGATGTAGAACAAGACAAAATTTGTCTTTGTGGGGGTAAATAGGAAATTTGAGGTGTAAAGCAAGTGTGTGTGGGCATGATCTGACTTCTGTTCACAAGGCAAGGTTAACTTTTGCAACTTTCAAGTTTTTCTGTTTTCCAGCAGAGTCCTTTGTCCACGCTCTGAGTCTGGGTCTCTGGCTCTGGGGCCTGAAATGAAAGCCTGGCAAAGGAGATACAGAGGCATTGAGATGCATTTGTAGAACAAGCTCCTTTGACAATCCGTTTTTAAGGTTTAATAAGTACTTTGCTGTGGTGTGACATCTGATCCACGGCTGCGTTCCTTTAATTTCCAGGGGGAATCCCATAGGAAGCATCAATTCACCGAGTGTACTTTTAGTTCCTAGTTAAGTTCTTTCCTAATCTCACTACTTGAAGCTCTGTCTGGAGAGCAACTGATTGTTATACTAATGCTGGCATATTTTGCTATTGTATTTGTCCTTATGGGGGGGGAGGGGGCGGGGATTTTTATGGGTTTTTTTTAATTTCTCCCGTATTACATAACAATAAAGTGGTTTTTGTCTCCTTGTAATGATGATGGTACCAACGTGAAAGAAGTGTATTACCTTGCCTGTTAGCAAGTTCATCTGTGGGTAGCAGAGAGTATTAGCCTTCCTTTTCAGCTCTGTACAATAATTGATATGCAATAGCCAAGATTTCTGTTCAAACAGCAACTTGGGGAATTTTTTCAGCACTTGTGAAAGGCAGTTTGCCCCTCTGAAATCCTGTGGGCTGGCCCATCACTATCAGTCTCTGAGCACTTCCAAACTGAGCGTTTAATTCAGTTTGTCTGTTGGTACAGCCAAAAAAAAGGAGAAAGTATCAGCTGTGGTGGGGAAGGGGTCAACTTCACATCCAAATGGCTGTTTTGCCTCTCAGAGGGAACCAAGCATCCTTGGGATGTTCGCTCACAAGCGCTGCCAACATTTACTGGAGTTGAACTGGTAACCCTGAAAGGGAAAGGCCAAATCTGTAGCTGCATCTGAATTTCTCTAGCATAAATATGTCCATGAAGCAGGGGAGTGTGGTAAGATTGGGAGAGGGATGGGAAGCATAAATTGAGCCTTATGAAATCCTGCATTAAACAGTCCCTGGGATGATGACTCTTCCCTTGGGGACCTCATGGAAGTTAGTGTCTTGGAGCAAGAGTTTGCAGCTGTCCTGCAAGCAGTTTGCTCGGTGTACCATAAGTACCGGCCCCCAGTAGTCAGTACCAGACCTTTGCAGGCGCTTTCCTCGATTGACTTACCACGAAATTCTCAGTACATTTGAGCTACATCTACTGGAGACTGCAACCAAAGCCCTTTGGAGTAGCCTTTGTATTCATTTAAGCAAAATAACTCCTTTCTGCTGAATTTCCCCGGGAGGAACATTATCTTTTCTATCTTTTTTAATAAGTGATTTTTATGACTCTTGCACTCAGTTGAAATTTGCTCAGGAACAACCTGCTCCTTTAAACATGTTCCTTCTCTCCCACCTTTGAAGCGTTCACTCACGTTGGGGTCTGGCAGTGCTGGCAGTATCCTCTTGAATGCCAGTCATGCAGGAACATCAAGACCCACGTGTGAGGGGCTGTTGTAGAGCCTGACAATTTAACCAGGTTCAAAAGGATTAGAGAGGGACCTATTGGTGGATATTGAACACAGCTGCTGCCTCCAGATGAGGGCTTCCTACACCTGCAAACCCTGGGGGTGGTGAAGGAAGAGAGACAAGGGACAGGTCGCTGTGTAGGTCCTGCATAAATATTCTTCCCCGTGGCACCCGTCCTGCCACAGTGAGAGATGGGACATGGGGCTGAGCCAACATGTGGCATCTCTTACGTTCTGCGGGTGCAGTGCGGTAGGGCAGGATGGCACCTTAGGGACCGACTGGTTCAGAGAAGCTTTTGTAAACAACAGGCAGGTTCATCAGAGCTTTTACCCAGAGAGGTGGGGGAGTCTCCATCCTTGGAGGTGTTTAAGACAAAGCCTTGGCTGGGATGATGTAGTTGGGGCTGGTCCTGCCTGGAGCAGGGGGTTGGACTAGATGTGCCCTCCCTGAGGTCCCTTCCAGCTGAATTTTGTATGAGTCCATCAGATGCCTCTGAAGTTGGCTGCTACCTACAGAAGGTCGTGCCTCTCTTGAGCCAGTCAGTCTCTGAGGTGTTGCCCTGCCTTGCCTCTGTCCTGGCAGCTGACTAATGTGGCTACCTGCCCTCCGTTTTGCAGGGTTAGTTATCACCCATGCCCCTTACCCAGTGCATGAGACGCCCCTAGAGCAGGATGCAGGACACATCCCTCTAGTCACCAGCGACAGCAATCATCCCTCCCGCTTGATGCCTTCTCCTCCACTCCATGCGCTCTGGCTCTTTCTTGCTTTTCCCTTTCCTTTGAGCTCTTCCATCCCTGGCTGGAGGTGGCTGCCCCAGCCGTGTCTAGTCCGCAGCTGAGAGCACTCCCCTGAGCAGGGGCAGATACGGATTTGAATCCCCCCAGCCTGGGAGGCCCAGGTCTCCCATTTCCTGGGTGCAGGGTCTAGCCATAGTTTGCTGTGTGAAGCCATGGTTTACTGCCTGCCATGGGCTCCTCTTAGGGCAGCCCCTTGTGTGCGAAGGTGTCACGTAGGCGCTGAAGCCTGGGATTGGGTCTCAGTGCCCCACAGGTGCCTAAATCCGAGAGACGGACCCTTCCCTTCAGCATTTCCTGATGGCTTCTCCCTCCCCTTCCCAAGCTCCTGCTGTCTTCCGTATTTCCAGGTGCTTCACTCTTCCCCATCGATTGATGATAGAGCTACAGGCCTCGCTCGCTCTGCAGATGTGCACCTAAAACTCGGGAGACTGAGCATCACGCCAGGCCCACCTGTGGCTCTGGCCCTGGATCACTAGCACGTCCTCTCATTCCCGCTAGCAGGGTAGCACGGTGGTGAGGCACAGGTGCTCTTCTGGAAACAAGCAAGGTCCTCAAAACGACTGAGATTTGAACGTAGCCAGGGGGAGGACATTTGAATGCAGTTGCAAATGGGTGCTCTGGATCGTCTCGTATCATCCCTACTGGGTTTTCCTGTCGGTGTCGGCACTGAACGGCTCTTCTGCTTTGCAAGAAATCCAGCTCTTTTCAGGAGACTTGAATTCAAACATTGGATGTTATTTCAGTCGTGTGGAAAACAGATTTGCAGGCACGAGCCTGTTCCAGTGGAGACTTCACCAGCCTGGTGTACCTGCTCCCAGGCTCGACTGACTCGTGAAGGTGGCGATAAAATCTGGATTGCGTCTATTTATCAACGGGGCTCTCGCCGCAGCGGTAATGCAAATGTTTAGCATAATCAAGCGTGTGGCATCACCTACATGGCAAAGGACGTTTTCATTATTTATGCCTCCGGGGACAAACATCGATGATAAATGAAAGCAGAGCTGCAAGGTCACAAAAAATGTCAGCTCTAAATGAAATGCATCTGACGGGTGACTCGCAGGAGAGATTGGGATCCGTTCCACGAAACAGCAAAGCAACATCAATAAAGTACAACTTATAATTGATTGGTGGTGCCATCTTGCCATGCTCCACAGCCAGTCTTGATGTGGGTATATAAGGGTGGGGGTTTTGGTTTGTTTTTTTTGGTGGGTAGCTGGCCTGAGAACCTCTCTGATTCTGGAAAGTTGATAGAGGTTATTGCCTTCTTAATAATTTAATGCTTGCATTGCTCTGCCAGCTCAGAAAATTAACTTTTAATAGAAAAAATGGATATAGTTGAGACACGGCTATTACATCAGATGGATTTTACATTAAGTGAAAAAGATGTTGAGCATTTAGGGCCCATTAAGCTGTAGGGTTTCTTTCTTATTAGAATCACAGGCTTCCAAGCCAGCACTGTGCTGTGAAGAGTATTTATTTTTACTTTCCCAGAGCATGTTAGATGATGGGAAAGGCGCACGTTTTCGGAGAAAATAGGGCATGAAAACATGATTTTTTTCCCCCTCTCTTTTTCCTCCACGTTGCGAATAGCTAGTTTTATTTCATAATAATTAGTTTTACACCTCATTAAGTAGTAGGTTTTCTTATATGCTGGTAGGATACAGTGGAGAGCACTGCAAAATGATCTGCAGGATATCGAGGCAGGGTGCATTATAAGCTAATGGGGCTGTTTCGCTGCAGGGAAGCATCCTTCGGTAGCTCCCACTGCACTGAGGGTCACGCATGATTTTCAGGTTTGTTGAAGTGCCAGCTTCACGCTTGAATCTGCAATCAGCTGCTAGCACAGGCCGGAGGTCAGAGACGGGGAAACCGTGCTGTGTAGGCTTGGTGGATGGCGTCACGAACTCTTGCGATGCTCAGGAAGCCCCTCACTCTTCAGGTAGCTAATTCCCGACAACAAGAATCCTTCCTTGGGTAGAGACGTATAAAAAGGGACCCCTTTTTCAATTGCAGAAGGGCTTGTAGTTTGGACTGGGAGATATGTGGGATCTGCAACACATTTGCTTAGGGACTGCTGTACTGGTGGGGAGGGGAAGACTAGGTGGCCTCTCTTGTCGATGGTGAGATGGGATGCCTAAGGGAAGGGGTCAGAGGGAAAAGCTTCCAGACCCAGCAGAGAAACCCCGGGTGTGGGAACCAGGGGCAACACGTGCATGTGTTCATGGTCGCCTTTGGGGTTAGACATCTGGGGCGCTGTAAACCCCCTCCCCGCCTGGCCTGCTGTAACCAGGAGGGGAGCTGCCGCTTTGAAGAGTTGGGTGGGTGATCTCCATCAAATGCTGCAAGTCTGCCTTTGACCTGGAAAACGAGCCTGTGCCCAAGCTATCCCTGCAAGGAGCATCGCTGGAGGTGACAAAACGGGTGGTGAAGCATAATAGGGAGTGCACAGAGCAGTCTTGGAGCCTGGAGAGTCTTAAACAGTGCCTGCTGTCGGCAGCTTCTCTGCCCAGATGGTAAATTAAAGGCAGCTGCACATTTCATATCTGTTCCCTCTCCTGTCCCCTCCAACTGACAGTGTCTTTTTTCATTATCTCCTGTCTGGAAAGAGCCCTGGGGTCGCGTTGCCTGTGGTGGACTATGGGGTAGTTGCATCCCCTGCAGTGCAGTTCATGCCAGTCTCTCCTAGATAAGAGTCCAGCCTGTTGAATATCCACCCCCATGTATGTGTTGGAGGCAAAGGGGGGGAGACTAGCACATCTTATGGGAACAGGAAAAAGAAAACACCCTGCTCTTGATGTGCTAAGGCACAAGACCTCAAACAATCCCAGCCATGAATCCTGCAGAGAAAATTAAAGCAACACGGCATCTGCCAGGTTCATTGACTCTCCGGCTTTGATAGATGACAACGGAAGTGCAAAGATTTCTTGTCTTCCTCCACAAGGATCTAAAACCTTCACCTCCAAAAATGAATTTGGCCCCGGTATAATACGCTTCTCGTTGTGGGTGGATTGAGAGACATGGGCATCAATTCCAGCGGCGGAGGGGCTTGCCTGATGTATTATGCACACAGCATTGCAAAATAAACCCACCTGCTTGTTGGAGGTGTGGGGTGGATGCAAGTTGTGACATGCCAGAGAGCATCTGTTTTCTCTGCTGCTTTTCCTGACAGTAGGCAGAGCTCCTCTCCAGCAGGATGGTCTTCATCGTCCCGCTGAGCTGGCTTATTGCAGGCTGGACATGCACAAGTTGCTTCTGGCGTGCCAAGCGTTGCCTCTTCCACTGAAGGGCACAAGGCTATGAGATAGTAGGAGATGCATAAGGAGAGCCATGGGTAGAGACAGCTGCCATGAGTGCGTGTAAATGCCCGGGGTGGAAATGGGGGTGTGTGAGGGATTTCAGGGGAAATGATGAAGGAAGCAAAGGTTTTGCAGCTGGTGCATGTTAATGCTGCTGCCAGAGGGAAAGCCCAGACCCCACCGGAGTAGTGGGACTTCTACCATAGGGCCAAAATCCTGCCCCACAGCTCTATTTCAGGATCAGGCAGTTGTTTCTCCCAGTTGCGGTGCCAAGCAAAGGAGCTGAGCAGCTGCCTGGGCCACTGCGCCTTGTGCGTTTTGCAGCCGGGCACTGGGCATGACTCCGAGCTTGGCCTGGGGACAACTCCAGTGAGACTGGGGAGAGCGAAACTGGGGGTCTGCCTCCCCCCTTCTTTAGCTCTGTCCTTGCAGCTGAGTCGAAGGTGATGGCTGGTGCCGTTGCACTCCTGCTGCGTGCAGCACATCTCATTCTTGCTGCCCTAAAGTGTGCATGAAAGCAACCCCCATGGCTTTGTGTACTGCTCCTTTCTTGGTGCAGGGCCTACTCCCAGCTCTCCCACTTGGAGCCCTGGCTTGGTGCATATGTCACCTGAATGTGACCGCTCCCAACAGCCCATAAGACCTGCCACATCCTGGGTCAGAGCAGCGGTCCCTCGTGCCCGGTCTCCTAGGTGACCCTGTTATAGTTTCACGGGCAGGGCCTTTTTCCCATGAGTCCGTGAAGTGCCAAATAGGGAGAGTGAACAGGGCACGACTGGGTTTTTTCATCTCCATTCCTCTCTCCATTGCAGCCTCCAGCATTGAAGGTCTAGGAAGGCCTGATGCCCCTTACTCCCCTGCTCCAGAGCTCCTAATGCACCTGGCCTCCAAGTTCATGTTCAGTTCCTCCCTGATTCTGGCTAAACTCAGCTTCCAGCACAGCTGGTGGCAACAAGCCCTACCTTTTAACAACACGCTTGGTGAAAACTTTTTGGTATTCATTTTAAACGGACTGCCTCCTAGTTTCATGTTGTGACCCCTGGTTCTTGTCTGGTGATGGAGAGTCCATAATAAATGCCTAGTGATTTTATCTTTGCTATTTAGTATGTTGTAAACTCTTCTCATGTGCCCCCCCCAAGCATCTCTTTTCTAAACGGAGCAGGCCTGGCCTCTTCGGTCTCTTCCCATAGGGAATCCCCTTCATACTGGGCTCTGGCTGCAGGCGACCACCTAAAGGCCTGGCAGTAGCAGCCTTAGAGGAGTGCAAACCAGGCCCCAAAATTTTGCAACAATTTTTTTGGGGGCGGGGGGGTGAAGTTATTTAAAACTTTGTTCTTTCTTCAAATTATGAATAAGTTTCATAGTTTCTAGGGTCCGAAGGGACCTGAGTAGATCATCTAGTCCGACCTCCTGCCATGGCAGGAAAGAGTGCTGGGGTCAAACGACCCCAGCAAG
>NW_017728911.1:40512402-40525628 GCF_001723895.1 Crocodylus porosus | reverse complement strand
CCCTGGACCTGCTCGAGATGCATCTGTGGATGCACAACAAGGTGCGGTCGGCCTTCCTGACCGTGTCCCCACACTGCCGGCCCGTGTTCATCTTGGCATCAATGATGACTCCAAGATCCTTTTCTGCTGCTGCCCTGACAGACGGGGCAAAGTAAAATTGAAATTGAAAATGTCCAACTTGCTTATAGGTCATCAAAACTAAGTGTCTAAAGGGGCCCCAAATGGCCCTAAGGCCACCACTGACCCTGGAAAAAGGCCCTGAGTCCTGCCAGCAGCTCCCAGCACGTCGCTCTGTGTTGAGGGCAGGTAGAAGAGCTTGTCTGCACTCACCTGTCCAGCAGCGGGTTACCGAGGGCTGAGGACCCAATTAGCCCAGACCTGCCACACCTGCCCAAGCAGGAGCTGGCTGCTGCAAGGGGAGGAGGTATTGCTTTTCCCTCTGGGAGAAATGCGGTAGCAGCTGTGGCCAGGAGGCTGCCAGGTATGGGGGTGGGAGCCTCTCTGCAGCCTGGGAGCAGAGCAGCTGCTTGCTTGTTTGAAGACTGATGCCGGGGAAAAGGCAGGGATCTGCTGGCCTCTTTGGAGCTCCTTGTTTGCTGTTGCTTTGGGACTTCGACTCCCCTGCTGAGGTGGGAGAGCATCTGGGCTGGAGACGGGCTGTGCCAGATCCTGGATGAAGCAGCAGCCGGCCTGTTGAGACCCAAGGCAGGTGAGTACTGCCTTGCTGGGGAGCTGCAGAGAAACCTCTGCTTTGATGTGTAAGCTGCTTTCCTGCTCAGTCACGGGGCCTTTGTAATGCGGATTTGCAAGGCCCTTTGCAATGGCAGAGGTCAGGTTCGAGGAGCAATGGCAAGCCAGAGAGAGGCTGGGGCAGGATACAGTTCTTCCAGGACCATGAAAGCACGGCTGGCCTCGTCCTCCCAGAACCTACCGGTGAGAGGGCGCTCGCTGCCGGGTAACAGACAGGATCATCGCTCTGAACACGTTTCGTGATGCTGGAACAGAAACGAGGGTGCCTTGGTCCCAGGCTGGGAAAGCACAGGCCAGGAAGGGAGCGTGTGTGGCTATTACCACCTGCCTGGGGCACGGGTGAGCTGTGGCGTGTCTGGTGCGCTGGGGAGCTGCGGGCGCGAAGCAAAGGGGCCTTACTCTGATCCAGTTGAGCCTGTCCTCTAGCCTTTGCAAGGCTCTGGAGGCTGGTTCCTCATGCTTGCCATCCTTTGCCTGGTCTCCTTATGGTACAAGAAGGACCCAGCATCGGGGCGCTCTGCCCGGGGTCCCTGGCTGCATGGGGTGCGCAGTGCAAGCCCACTGCTGCGGGGGTTCGTGCACCTGCCTCCTCCCGGGCTGTTGGATGCGCTCCTAGACAGCTTTGCTGTGGGTCCAGGTTGGTGCTGCGCTGGGCTTGTTCGTTCATGCTGGTTTGTGACCAGGGCTCGGCTCCTGAGGGAGCTGGAAGTACGAAAGGGGGGTCCCGGGGTGAGGGCGGCAGGGGGAAGCCTGCAAGGGCTTGCTGGAGCTTTGCTGTGGGGTCCCCGCACCCTGGGCTGTCCCGGCGGCTGGAGGGATGTGAGGGGGGCTGCCGACTCCACTGGGATGATGGCAGGGCTGGCAATGAGGGGGAATTGGGGACTATTTGGAGAGCTCGAGGAGTGGCAGCAGGGCTTGATGGGGTCCTAGCTGTGGGGGGTGGATGGGGACACTGGGGTCACGGCTGATGAGAGGGGAAGCAGGTCTTTTAAGTCATGGTTCCAGCTGATAACTAAGGGGTCACTGGGCCAGCGTGGGATGTGCCTGGGGTCCCTGAGCAGAGCCTAGAGCTCGCCTCATTGGGGGCAAGACCCGGGTGACCCAGCATGAGCAGAGCCCCCAGGCAGCACCGTTCCCAGGGGTTAGTTTCACCAGGCTCCCTGAAGCAACTTTGGATGGAGTAGCCTGGGCAACGGGACAAGGCAGCATTTCGTGGCTTAAAACCGGAGGTGCCATCCTCTCTCTGCACGTGTGCGAGTTGTCTCCATCCAAAGGTTGCGCGCCCAAGCACGGGAGCCAGTGCCCGGGGCTGCCCAGAGCAGAGCATGACCGTGGAGAGGCTGAGCAGGTCCGAGCCCCCGTTGCCTGCCCTCCCTGCATTTGGCGGAGCTGTGATGAAGAGCTTCTGGGGTCGCCTCTGCAGCATCTCAGCGTGCAATGGCTAGGATGGCCAGGGATGCCTTGCAAAGTCAATGGCACGGAGCGAATCATGCACTGGGGCCTTGGACAATGCTAGCGGTGGTGACCTGCAGGAACGTCTGCACAGGCAGGGCCAGCGAATGCCGGGGGCTGCCTGGACCGGTCTGTTGGTGACTTGGGGAATTAGCAGTAGCTTCCCCTTGACTTCAGTGCAACTCTTGGGCTAGACCTGGGCAGCTCTGTATTGATGCACCCCAGTTTAACCCAGGGCTTCAGTGAGGAGGCAGCCTCTCTTGGACTCAGGAGGGCAATCACCGGGGCCGAGGGGCCACTTAAGGAGTTTCGGTGAGCTGTTGTGGGTGCAGGGTGATGCTGATCTGGGACGGCAGGGACAGGGGGAATTGGTCCTATCTGCCTTGCACCCATTGCCGGGGCTCCCGACGGAGCGGGCAGTAGGGTCTCCCATGATCCTGGCCCTGGCCACTGGTCTCATTCTTGGATGTTGCTCCCTGCCTGCCCGCGGCCCCATCCCTTCTGTCCGATCGAGTGCGCCCCAAACGCTGGGATGTCGGGCTGGTCCCCAGAGGCTCCCCCCGACTGCCCGCTGTGTTCGGCAGTGGTTGCGGGGCGGACTAGTAGCGGCAGCCGTGCAGCGAATCTGGCCCCCGCGGTGCCCCTGCCGCGTGCCGGGGGGTGGCGAGACCGTCTGCATGTGCCACGGCCTGGGCTGGGTGGGGTTGAGGGATGGATTAAATCCTTTGGTGGGGCAAAGCTGGCTGTATTTCACCTACCCCTGCTATAATTGCTCTTCTGCAGAAAGGCCTGGCAGTTACTATCCAGTCCCCTCCACGTCTTTCCCTCCAGATGCAGGGGTGCTCAACCCCCAGCCTGTGAGCCAAACCTGGCCTGTGGCGCCTTGTCATCTGGCTCATAGGGGGGGCTTCCCAGCTGCCGAATTTCCAGATCCACGGGGAGCTTTGCAGGCTGGATAGCATGGCCCCAGGTGCTAGATTGGGCTGCGTTGGGCCTGTGCTCCACGCCGCCCATTGGCTCCCCACGAGGCCAAAAGCTTGAGCACCGGTGCTCTGAAGCATTGCGTGGCATTGAGAGCAGACCCGTCCCCATTTCCCCTTGGAGCAGTGGGTTGGCCACCGGGCATTGAAAGATTTCCAAATCATGAGAATAATGTATAAATCCTGCTTTCTGGAAGCTGCCAAGCCACAGACAGGCTCCACGTTCTCACAAGTACTTGCCGTCCACGTGTGGCCGAGTCGCTACGTTGCGTTGCTCAACCAGCTAAGGAGAAATGTTTTGAACCCAACCTCCCTTCCCTTCTTTCTTCCTCGCCCTCTCCTCCTCCCCTGCGGTTTGCTGCCTAACTCGGTAGCCTGCCACAGTGAGTTTCGGTCCTGCTCGGTGCTGATCGGAAACACAAGGCGAGGTTTCGTTACCCGCTCCGTGGCTTCCTCCTACACTTAACATACCGTACAAATTGTTTGCTCAACTCCGGCATCTTGCCTCGGAGGAATTTTTTGCCACTTGAAGGTTTTAAATCGACTATTTGAGCCTCTCATAATTGTAAATAATAAGCTATTAGTTTAGAAGAGGCGTGTTTCCTGGCATTGTGCGACCCTCCGAGGGATCGCACTGTCGTTGAAACTCTTTAATGCTGATAGACTAGAGCGTGGTCGGGCAAGAAAAAATATCGCCACGGGAAAATTCATTTTTGGAAAATAAGAGAAATGAATAGATGATGTTAGCCACATGTTATTCATTTTCTTGTTATTGCTTTAACATGTCTTCATGGGAAGGAGTTGATGTTGGAGGCCTTTTATGCCAGCTCTACACCTGGGTCAGGCTGGAAAGAAACCAGGGGAATTGGGCCTTTCATCTCCCTTCTTCTGTTACGATTGGAACCAAAGCTTGGCCCCGGATCAGACAACGCGAGAGCTGAAAACCATCGACGCAGCTGGATTTTAGAGGGGTTTTTCTTTGAACCTTGTGTCAAGCTTGTGTGCCGGCAAAGGCAGGAAGCCATCGCGCATAATATGGCAGATCGGACTGAGTTGCTGCAAGGCCCAAGACCATAAATTATATCTTCCAGGTTTATGATTTGCTCGTTGACTGCAAGTCAGTAGGAAAATGGTGTGTGGGGCCACCTCTTAATTATGAGGCTGATGTGATTAGGTTGTGATGAGAGACGGAGAAAGCTGTGAAGAGGGGTGGGTGAAGCCATGTGCTTTTTCACGGAGCCATATGCTAGTTTCCAGTGTAGAGAGATCGCTTTTCTTCGTTGTCCTGTTGATGGTCGTTCAGGTCGTGTGGATGGCCAGGTTTTTCACGTAGCGTCTGGAGAAGCCGAAGTGGAGTTCAGTGTGCCCAAGAGATGTTCTCCTATGCTCTTTCTTAGGCACTTTCTCATCTAGTGGATATAACTTTCAATAAAATATCCAGGGACTGGGCATTGCTGTAGGGTTTTTTAGTCTATTTAAAGTATGATTTAAATGCCTGGAATTTGCTGAGATGAACTGTTCCCGTTGGCAGAAAAACTAATGGTTTCCTAATAAGTGGATGGGAAAATCTTGCTGTGCTTAGGAGTGCCCCATGTAAAGGGGATCTCTGCACGCTTTGCATTTTTCTGCTCATCACTTCCAGGTGTGGCTCTGATGCTATATAATCCCCTGGAGAGCATCCTGTGCAGCAATGTCCCCCTGAGGCCTTTGGTTATTTCGGCTGGGCCCAGCGTGGCCAGGAACAAGGCATGGTCGAGAAGTGCAAAAACTCTCTCTTCAGAAAGTGCCTTTCTTCACCCCCAGAGTTCGGCGTCCAAACCCATTCAACAAGGCAAGGATCTTGTCTCCTCGTGACTTCATGTGGAGCATCGAATCCAGAGCGTGCAACCGCTGTACTCCTGCTAACACCGGCCAGCTCCCTGGCACCATGAGGCTGATACAAGAGGGAATTTCAGACTTGGGACCTTTTATTTCCAAGTGTCTTTTGGTGTTCTCCAGCAGCCGCTGCTTGGGAAGTCCTCTCCGCGCTGAGGCCAAGTGCGTGTAGGCACCTGAAATGGAGATAGATACTGGTGCAAACACTGTCAAAAGTGGGACTGTGATGAGCATTTCTCCATCATAACAGTGGTGAGATCGTGGATACGTGGCTTTTAAACGAGGACTCCTGGAGGGGAGGAATGGCTCCTGCCACGTGACCTAGCAGGATGGAGAAGCCCATGCGTGCATGTTTGTGGCCTGAAAACCTCCTCATTTCCATTACCCTATGGATGGGGGCTCCCTCTTGTCTGTCAAGCTGCTCAGTGTGGATGACTGCTTTCAAGCCAGCAAAGCTGTTCCCATCGGGAATGGATGAGGACTGTATGATGGCTCCAGCGTTATGGCTAGATGCTCTGAAGCACGGCTGTCTTGTCTTGTAGCCCTGGGCTGCACCCTTTGGATTATCCAAGGGGACAGTCCTGATGGAGTCGGCCCCACACCTTTGACTCCTGTCCTTAGCTTGGCCTGGTGAGCGATGGGACCTGCCCATGGGGTTAACGGTGCAATTGCCGGGACCCTCTCCTGCCTTTGGTGCGTGTTGGCCCTGAACTGTCCCCTTCCCAGGGACAGGAGGGAAGGATGCTCAGCCAGCAAACCCTGCAGGGCTCCCCGGAGCTGGACACGTGTGCATCCCTGTGCCCCTCCATTTCCGGCTGGAAAACAAGTGGGAATGGCCTTTTGGCAAATCCCTGCACAATGTGCGTGCAAGTCCCAAGGGCTTGCCAAGGAACCCAGTTTGTGAGCTCAGTTACCTGGACGTCTGGTGTGGAGGGGTCCTGAGCATGCACCGCCTCCAGCCTCTCTGCCTCCAAGGTGCAACCTGGGATGACTCTGCTCCAAGTGCTGGGCTTGGGCCCATAGCATGCGAGCCAATGGGTGGGACTTGATTTTGGGCTCAGCAGGGAGGTGATGGACCATTGCTATGGCAACAGCTGAGTCTCCCTTACCTATCTGTAAAGTGGTTTTCCATTTTTCTGTTGAGGCTAAAGGTCCTATAGGACTGACCTGGGGCCAGATGCCGGCAGTATCTGCTTGTTGTGGGGCTGGCTTCTGAGCCTGTGCTTTCTGATCCAATGCAACCTAGTCAAATCGGCAAACGCGCCAATCTCCCCACTCTGGCGGAGCGTTTTCCCATTGGAAATAGGTGGTTACTTCCCCCCCTCTTCTATGGAGATGATTGATGCTGCTAGTGGGGATTATTACTTGGAAAAGCGAGACAAGAAGGGACTTCCAGAGGTCATAGCTAGTCCAACCTCAGCCTGAAGCAGGATCAGCCCTGTCCAAACTGCCCCAGACAAGTGCTTTTTCAAGTTCTGCTGGGTTTAACTAAAAACCATTCAAGGCCCCTTCCTTCTCCGGTGACCCTCGGAAGAGAGAGCATCCTCCAGGCAGCAGTGGGCGCACGTGCAAGGTTGGAGCTCTCCAGGACAGAGCCAGTCTAGGGCCTGTTTTGCACCGTGCGCCGTGAGCTGCACAGAAGTCGGTCGGCTTAGTGCGAGTTTGGAGCAGCCGCACCTGCAACCTGAGCAGCACATCTTGGGGCCGGGGGGTGGCCACATGTTTGCAACAGGAGCTGTGTTGCATGGGTCAAGAGATCACCCTGCCCTGGAGAGGCATCACTTTGAAGATGTTAATGTGTGGACAATCCTGGGGTTAAGAGCTCCAGGAGCTGCTCAAAATGACCATGTAACAAGAACCTAGGTGCTGGATTGGGGGTGGGGAAGAGCCTGCTTATCTGGGAACAATAAATGTAACATTGGGTAGTAACTGAAAGCAAAAAAAGCAGTTGTGAAAGTTTGCAGGTACCGAAGGGGATATCTATTAGAGGGAGCCCTTCCCCTCCCTTAGGTTAGTGCTTGCATTGCCTAGCCAGAAACTGTATGTCAGGGCATAGGGTGGACCTGAGATCATAGAGAAGTGGGCCTGGAAGGGACCTCCAGAGGTCACGTCTAGTTCAGCCTTGTCTTGTGTCCCACACAGGGATCAAACCTGCGACCTGGGTGTTACTAGCACCACGACTTGGAGCTGGAAGAAACACACACATCCAGGCACTTCTCTCTTTGGAGATGGGGTGGTGGCTGCTGAGCACCGGGCCCCTCTGCGTAGCAGAGACGGGGCCTGCCCTGAAGGGCTCGACACCTCAAAGAGATGAGGCTGGATCCAGGATTTGGGAAAAGGGGGTGCAGGACCAGCACCCTGCAGTGCAGACATGGAGGCACCCCTAGCACCCAGCCTCCTCCGCCCCTTCCAATATGGGCAGACTGTCCTCAGCACCTATGGGCTTTTTAAAAATCCCCAAAGCAGGTGAAAATCCTCCCCTTTTACCTCATTTAAGGGCTTTAAGAAGTCCCCCAAAAGGCTCCCTGATCCAGAAGGGGGTACAGCCGTGCCACTGCACCTGCTCTGGATCCACCCCAGGAAAGAGACAAGATGGGTGGAAGTGGAAACGGCACCATGACCCCTGGCCAGAGCTGGGATCCCAACACGGGCACAGGTAGGGAAGATCAGCCCTTGCTTTGCTGGCAGGGGTGGTCCCTTGGACTTCCTCAGATGCCTCCCAAGTGTGCTTGTCCTCGGGGAGGAGGCAGCACGAACGGCTCGCCCTCTGCACCCGCGCCAGCCCGTCCCTGCACTGCCGGTCTGCTCCCCGCCTGCCCCCGCCAGCGGTTCTGGGACAGTACAGCCACAAGCATATAGACGTATGCTTGTTCTGTGCAGTAATTTTTGGTTACAGTGCAGTGACTTAAGTTACTGCGCAGTAAGGGTGCACATGTAGACGCACCCAGTGAATGCTTCCCTTGGCTCTTGCAGGGACCAAAACCTTCTTCCACTGAGGTCAAGGGCAAAGCTGCCTGGGGGTGAGCAGCACTGAGGCAAGATGCAGGTCCTGGTACAGGGCAGGATTTCTTGGGGCGGTGTCCATTACTGGAGTAACTGCCTAGCCAGGATGGAGTTGGGCAAGCTTTCAGATGTAGGACATTCTCCATCAGGTTTTGCTGGTAGAACAAGCTGGTCAGCGTGGGCTTCTTGGCCTCAGTCTGACGTGTCTGCTCATGATGCTGCAGCATGTCCTGGCTCTTTTGCATGCATCCCCACCATGCCAGCTCCTCGGCATATGCTCCCCACGCCTGATGGGGGGCCAAGGAGACCGGGACTGGCTGCAGAGGGGCTAGCAGAGAGGTCTCATTCCTTTTCAAGGTCTGTTTCTGCAGACTCCAGCTCCCCGCTAGGTAAAGGAGCCTCGTGACCGCACGTAACTGGAAGTGAATCCATCTAGCATGCTTCTCTGGCCGCTGTCTGCAGAGTCGGGCTCTGTCACCCTAGTGAAAGTGGAGGCCTGGTACCGGGCCTGTTGCCTCTCCAAAGATCAAAAGCTTCTTGCATTTGGTCCTTGGGCTCAAAGAAGCAGCAGAAATGTTTCCATCATGGTCTGGTGACCTGGCGTGGCTTCCCCAGAACCTGCCCTGTGAGCTTTCTCTGCGTAGCTTCACAGCCAGCAAGAGCTGAACCAGGACGAGACAGGCCAGCAGCCCGGGAGCGGATTGATGCTGTCAACACGAGAAGGGCTCTCGAGTGGGTGTCACAGGGCACCTGGTCTGCAAGAGCCCAAGGCTGGTCCAAGCTGTGGGCCTTCAAAGCCTCCAAGGATGGAGACTCCACCACCACCACCCTGGGTAACCTGTTCCAATGTTTCCCCAGCTTCCTCATGAGAAAGGTTTTTCCTAATATCCAACCCCAACTTCCCTTGCTGCAGCTTGAGCCCATTGCTCCTTGTCCTGTCGCCTGCCCCCACTGAGACCAGCCCAGCTCCATCCCCTTTGCAGCCCCCCTGCAGGGAGGTGAAGGCTGCTATTCAGTCCCCCTCAGTCTTCTCTTCTGCAGGCTAAGTCAGCCCATTTTTGTCAGCCTCTGCTCACCAGTCCTGTGCCCCAGCCCCTCAAACCATTTTCATTGCCCTCCACTGGACTCTCTCCAATAGGGGCCCTTCTCTTCTGGGCCCTGCCCAAGGAAATCATGGATCAGAAAGCCTGCTCAGGAAAGAGAAACGAGGGAGAAACTAAGGCAAGGAAGAAGTCACTTGCCCAAAGTCACGTGAGCCATGGTCAAACTGAGCCCAGTCCCATGGCTAGAAAATAGCATCATCTCCCCATCCTACTGGCTGCCCAAAAATCTCACCCTGAAGCTGGCCCTTTTTTCTTGGGGAAGGGCTTAGAGGGCAAGGTTCTGGCTTTCCACGGTTGCTTTTGGTCCATTCGACTATCGCTGCTGGGGTTGCATCCAGATGTGCACTGTGTTCTCAGAAGGGGGGTACCTTCCTCTGGTCTCGAGGTGCAGTTCGGTGTTTACTTGGCCCAGACTAAATCCGCGGGATGTTAATTGGTGTTAATTAGAACGGGCCGTGAGCAGCTGCACTTCCAGGGTTAATACCATTTCTTGCCTGCATGGCTCTGATTTGCCACTAGAGGGCTGGCAAGGAGGGGCGGGACTAGGAGGCGGGACTCCTGGGGTCTATCCTGCTCTGGGAGTGGTGCATCCTGGGATGCTGGAGGACTACAAATTACCTCCTCGATCTCTGTGGAACGGGCTGTTTATCCTGGCACAAGCTGGGTGCACGGCCCAGAGCTAACCTTCTCCTGAAGTGGCATAACTCTGAGACATCGGAGGGCGCTTAGCACGAGCCAATGATCTTTTATGTGCAGACGCTTGCATTTTAAGCGCCCTTCGTGTGGTCTCAGCATAATGTGTAACTTCACCCTCAGATGCATGAAATCCCAAAGGAAAGAGCAGTGCTGGCTACAGCAAGTCCTGGACTTTTCCCTCCCTAGCCGGCGTGAAGATGGCACATGCCTCTCACCAGGCATCCTGCGACCCAAGTGCTCAGCTGCCATGTGCATCTCTGCGCCCCAGTGCTTCTGCGAGGTTGCTGGCATGCCCGCTCCCATCTACCCATGCTAGACCTGGAGGTGTGGACTGGAGCACAGCGCAAACCATCTCTGGTCACCCGCCTCCCATGGGAAGAGATGGGCATGGCTGGGGCTGGATGCTCTGATGCTTCTGGGATCTGTTTTTCTGTATTTACCCTGTCTCAGGTGTATTCCTGCACCACAGGAGGCTGTGGTTTTGCTGTGCTTAGACTTGGAGAAGGATGGAGAGCAGAGCTGCAGCTGTCCTGTAAAAAACAAAAACAAAAAACCCAACCCAAAAAATTGCCTTTTTTCAAGGGTGCTGGCTGGTCCCTCAAGTAGGAACCAAGGCTGGCGAGGAGCACGAGGGAGCTGCTCCATGCCTTGTGCCAGATGGGGGCGTTGCTCACTGGTACCTCATGCCCCCAGTACCGTTAATTCCCATGCCACTGCTAATCGTCTTGCAGCCGTGGTCCAAGCTATAAATTTAGTTTGGAATGGGGGAGATGGGCCACCCACAGACCGCTGATTGCATTGCAGACGGTGTTTGATGCTCAGCAAAGCATCACCCAGGGAAAGGAAACCCAAGTGAAACCAGATTTCCACTCCCTCTCCCCCCGGGAAAGTGGAAACAGATGGCTTGTGGCTTTGATAATGAGAGAGATTGATTGCTGCGGATACCACTTAGCCTCAGTAACGTGTCGGGATGGGCCTGGGAGCCAAGCCTGGAGGCAGAAGTGATGTCTTCTGGGGCTGCTGGCATCTAAAGCTTTTGGAGGAACAGTGCTGCTAAAAAGCAACCCCCCTTCCTGGCTGTTGTTGGGGGCTGTTTCCCTGAGCTGCATTCCCAGTTTGGCCTATCGAGGTGGGCTCACGTACCAAGTGTGCGACACATACAGCTTCAGAGCTGTGTTTTGCACAAGCTAACAATGGGCACTGGGTGTGCAGGGAGCATGGGATGGGGGTGGTGGGTGAAGTGGCCGTCGTGACACTTGCAGGCCTGGAGGCTGCAAGGAGATGCATCCCGGTGGGCCTACAATGGTCTGCCGTGGCCAGGATGCCAGGGCTGCTGGTGCCACAGCGGGACCTGTAGAAGCTCTTCCCTTTGGCAGTTCGGCCATGAGGAGCACTTGTGACCTCCTTGCCAGCAGGTTACACGCACCTTTCCTACTAGCTTGCAGCCTTGTAGGGCTGGAGTCTGAGGCTGCTGGTGGAAGTTCATTTAAAGATGCGATGCACCTCCTGCCAGACCAGGTGTACAGGAAGCAGGTATGCTTTTGGGCCTAGGGATCACATTTCAATCGGGTCCCGCTTGTTAGTGCAGGGGGAGCCTGGGACCATGATCCCGGCTTCCTTTACGCTGGCAAGTTGAAAGCTGGGTGCCCAGCCACCAGCTGGATCGGGACCTCGCTCTGGTGCAGTCCAGGAGCCAGCCAACAGTCAGCTGATCATCAGCCAGTTCAAGTCCCAGATCTAGCCAACAATCATCTGATTCTCAGCCAATGGGCATCCCACTGGGCCCAGTTGGAGACTGCTGCGGTGTTAACCTTGCTACGTGTTTGATTGAAGGCACGGTGGAAACAGCCCACAAAACCTTGCATTTTTTTGTATAACATTTTCGTGGCTGGTTTCCCTCTGTGATGCTGTTAATCCCCCGAATGTGTGACCAGACTACTATTGTAAGCTGCAATTAATGGACATTAAGTGTAACGTGTGCTGGGGGCCCATGTATCTGTCTGCATTGCTTGGGGAAGGTCTGGGACTGCTGCCGTGGTCCCACACTCCTCTATAGGAGGGCAGCGCTGTGCATAGAGAGGCTGTTCCCCTCTCCAAGGCTTTCCCCTCCAACAGGGCAGTCCAAAACTCGATGATCTCCCGAGGTCCCTTCCAGCCCTAATGTCTATGAAATCTATGAAAACTTGTTGGCCAGCCAGGACCTGTGGTCTGCCCTGGTGTCGTCTCTGACGCTCCGGTGGGCTCCCACGTGGTGCGAGGAGAGGCTGGCCTAGGAACAGCCCCAGCTGCGCTTGCCGTGATCTGCTTCCCTCCCCACTCATCCCCACAGTTTCCATCACTTCTGCACCAGCTTTCTGGCCCCCACCATTTCCACAGAGGCACCCCGTGTAGCCCGGCCAAGCTGTTCCAGTCCCTGCCAGTCCCTTCTTTTCCCTGCTATCTTGCTGTGTGTGTGTGTGGGAAGCGACATAAAGTAATTTTATCCTCTTGCCCTTTCCACAGCTGGGGTTTCCCTGGTCAGACTCGCCTGTCTCTTTCTCCTGAGTCAAGCTGATGATGGGATGCAACCCTCGCGGACTCAGTTTCATGCTTCTCTGAAGCTGCTGGCTCTGCGCTGGTGAGGGGTGGATGTGCTTGTTCCTACTGGATTGTGGCACCGCTTGATGTCCCCCCCCCCCCCCTTTCTAGAGGTGTGGTGGGTCCCTGGGAACCTAGTCTGACAGTGTTTCCCTGGGAGTGTCTGCCCTGCTGGCAGGAGGTCTCGGGGCATGCCCGCCGGCTGGCCCCTGCCGGAGGCTGGAAGCAGCAGGTGAAAAGTCCAGGGTCTGTTCCTACGTATCCCACCCTGGATGAGGGCTCTACCTTGCTGCAATGGGCTGCCCTGGGGTCCAGTTGGTCTCTGTGTAGAATAATGATGTTTTCACTGTGCCAGGGGGGCAGCAGGAGGGGACGCAGCCCTGCAGCCTCACACCTGAAATGCTGATGTGGGAGAAGGCAGGCCTGTGTCCAGGGACCTTCAGCTGGACATCCTGCTGGGCATGCTGTAGGGTCATCCTCCTCTGCCATGCAGGAGAGAGCTAGTTGTGGCTCTTATCACCTGGTGGGAAGCAAATGCCCTCACAGTGATGATGCTTCAGCCGTGCCCCTTTCCTTGGCATTGCTGCCAACTTAAGCAGGCCACCCTCACCCTGATGTCTTTGTGAATCCTGGTCTTGAGCACCAAACCTTTGCCGTGCGTTGTGCAGGGAACTAAGGCTCCTAAAGAGGGCTGTGGGCTCTCCTAAGTGGCAAGATGCCTAGGTGTCAGGTGCGAGTGGACCTAGGGTTTCATAGTTTCTAGGGTCGGAAGGGACATGAGCAGATCATC
>NW_017728911.1:40493953-40505193 GCF_001723895.1 Crocodylus porosus | reverse complement strand
GACTGCCCCCTGCATCCCTGAGCAACTGCAATGTAGTCCTCCCTGGGGATGGCCCCTCCCTGCCATTGGGTGTGTGCCTCCCTTTTAGCTAGGAGACATCCCTGGATGCTTTTGGTGAGCCGTGGGGGCTTTTGTGCCCTCCTGCCCCCTTTGATCTATGTTGGGATTACCTCCCTTTGGGCTTGAAGGATCATCTCCTTTAGGAGCAACCACTCTCCTTGGACACCTGGCTCCCCTCCCCTCGGACCTCAGTGCTTCCCCGACTATTCTCCTTAACCAGGAGCAGCCAACATTTCTTATGTCATTCTGCAGTCTCTTAACTTGATTAGTGGAACATCAAGACCATTAAGAAGGAGAGAAGATTGTTAATACCTGTGGAACGAAGAATTCAGAAGGAATCTGGTAGATTTTAATGAGTCATCAATTCAGTTGACACTGTCCCAGCTGCCTGAATAGAAATGCCACTGCTGCTGCCAGGAGGTTGGTTTGAACCTTTAGGTGGAGTAGGACTCAAAGAGGGGTGTGAGTGAACCCCCCCCCCAGATCTGCCCCTGGTATTGGGTGCTGCAACCCAGAGAATGGCCCCAGCTGTGCCAGAGGGATGCGCACATCTGCCCTGAGGGCCTGTCTTCAAGTCTGGTGTGTTTTCTTCCCTCTGGGAATGCACAGAGTCCTTCCTAGGCTCATGCCAATTGACCTCACATCTTTAAACAGATCGGCTGATGTTGTCTCGCCTCCTCAAACAGCGAATGTCCCAAAATTGATGCCTGGAGCCAGTTAAAGGTGCCTCTGCAATTCATGCCCCATGGTCCCTGGTTCCCCTCAGTCAGCCTAAGCCTGGCTCTGCAAAATCTGGCCTCTGTGCTCTCCTGGAAGTGCATGTCCTTTGCTGAGTGAGACTGCAGCTAGGATCTTGTCATCAGTTTTGTTTCTAGCCGTAAGCCAATGCAAGGCAGCGGTTGAATTGCACCTCAAACACACATGAAAGAGTTTTTCATGGTCTTGCTACACTAATAAAAACAACAGATAAAGCTTGTTTGAAATTAGGCCCCTCTTGAAGTCTGGCATAACTTGACTTTGGCATCTATGCTGAGAGCCAAAACCAAGAGAGACTTGCCTGGTTTTAGGTTTCTGGTGGTGAGTGTTTCACCAGCTGCTGGTTCTGGTCAGCTTGCTCAGAATTTGAAAGTACAGCCAAGAAAAATCCTTGTGACACTATGGCTAAGGACAGACATTACACACAAACCAATTCAAGTGATCGGGAACTGGAGTAAACCTGTAACAGAACAGACATTCAGTGCACATAAACCAGTTTGAAAACGGCTGAAACCAGTTTGAGATAAACCTGGTTGAATGTAGTATCAGACTTAACTGATCTGGGTCAAACTGGTTTATGGAATGTTTTTCCCAGACCCATAGCACAGACACCATCATCCTAGTGCTCTGTATATCCACTGGAAGGTAATGCATAGGACTTGCACAAGCCTCCGGGGAAGAGACCCAACCTTTTCTCCAGGATGTTTTTGCAGCTGGAATTAAAAAAGGACTTATGACTTGTACAGATGAATTGGTTTCAAAGTACTTTAAAACTGCATAAAAGAATGATATTTTACATTTTATGGAGCAAAACTGGCAAGGGGAAGATGTGGAGTTCCTTGGGATGAAATGGTTGGGGACTTTTTGGATGACCCTGTTCCAGGGTGGAGGCTAGTGAGAAGCAAAGGCTTGTTCTGCAATGAGCATCAAGGTTTCTGAAGTTTAGTTTCCCTGCAGAAGGCTTTCAGTGTGTCCTGAGATGTCCTCCAAGTATTGCTAATATGCCATGCTCTGGGCACTCAGCCTGGACACGGGAGACCCAGGTTCAAGCTCCCATCCTCCACATGAGAGTGGTCCAACACCGATGCAGCGCACCTAGATGGGTGGGAATCTGCATGGCTGGAAGGTCTGAAGAGGAGGTAGGACACATGCTTGGCTGGGCTGGTTGAGATGGGGATGGTCTTACCTGGAGCCAGGGGTCAGACCAGAGGTGACCTCCTGGCTGTGCTGCGACGCTGTGTTTGGTGGGAGCTGCTGTGGCTTTGTGAGACGTTTCTGTAGTGACAAACCTGCGGAGAAAAGCATTTTGTTGAAGAGTCCCTAATGAGATGTGGGCAGGGGCAGACCTCTCCCACGTGAGCTGAAGAGAGGTGGCTCACCCGGCTTGCCTGAAGTCAGCAGAAGGCAGGGCTGGGGTGCACCTTGGAGACTGACTGGTTCAGAGCGCCTGAGCTTTTTTAGGGGACCATGTACTTCATCAGGTGTTAAAGGAAGATCTTTACCACCTAAGTCTGTCACATGAGAGGACCAGAGCAGTTCTGGCTCCCTCTGTGAGACGGCAGGAGGAAACCCCCATCCGTCGGCTCATTGCGGCATTATTTGTAGCAAGCGAAGCCGGCTGGAAACGCAACGCTGATGCTGTTTTCCCCCGTGACAAATTTGGAATGAAAAAACTTTGCACAAAATTGTTCGTTGAAATAATTCGACTTTCCTGCAGAAGTGGCTTGTTTGGGGGGGTAGTTTTTTTTGTTTTTTGTTTTAAGTTGATTTGAGATAGAAAAACTTCTCAATGATTTCTTGTTCAAGTACCATTTCCTCTTGGAGCAAAACCAAACTCTTCCTTTAAAAAGCCAGTTTCACTTAAAACCCCCCAAAACACACCCCCCCCCCAAAGCCAGCTCCCCGCGAACCAAAATGAAGCAACGTTTAACATCAAACTACCAATCTTGAGATAGAAAAACTTCTCAATGATTTCCTGTTCAAGTACCATTTCCTCTTGGAGCAAAACCAAACTCTTCCTTTAAAAAGCCAGTTTCACTTAAAACCCCCCAAAACACACCCCCCCCCCAAAGCCAGCTCCCCGCGAACCAAAATGAAGCAACGTTTAACATCAAACTACCAATCTTGGTATAGAACAGGGGGTTGTGTGGAGGGACGACTGTTGCATAGCTGTTTACCATGGGCAAGTTGGCGTTTTCCATCAGAACTGGTGTTTGCATGTGAAAAATATCTGATTGGATAAAACTGCATTAACTTTTGCTGAGGAAACTTTCCAGATACAACCCCCCACCCCATGCTCTCAAAAGGGCTTGGTGCTGATAATCGGCCTGTCGGAGCAGGGCAGGTGGGGGAGTTGTGGTTGGGAAATTACCAAACCCCGCGTAGGTGGTTTCGAATGGCAAAGAACCAGCAGACTCCACTTCTGCTTCAAGGAAGGCGATCAGGTCACCAGACTAATGCTGTGCTATTAAGCCTCTGTATCTCTTCAACCAAATCCTCTGGCACTTGAAATAATGAGCTCTGCTAATTCAGTGAGTTCGATCCCTCTGTCCTTATATGCATCGAGCCTGTCTTCCCTTTTATTAACCAGGCGTAACTGTCCGTCCTCAAACCCGCTGGCTCCACTACGCTCTCTTTAAAGGAAACGTTTCGATTACTACAAAGTGAAGGTTTGTTTTGCAGGAGTGCCCAATCCACAGAAGCACTCTCCTGTGTAACAGGGGAAGTGCTCTCTCAAGCATTTTGGCGTGACTTGGTGGTGAAGAGGGGCTCAAAAACCAAGCGCGGGGAAGCTAGGTGCCCACCATGCAGCCGAGGCCACATTAACACTACTGCTTCCTCATCACAGCGTGCTCCTGTGACTTGCTCCTGCTTCTGGGGACATGAATGTCCAAGTACTGAGACGCAATGACACTAGGGAATGTTTTTGGTCCCGGCACAGAAAATACGAAGGCAGAAGTTTGCTTGATTCCTGTAGCCGGGAATATAAGATGAAGAGTGACACCTTCCACAAGCTGCATAGCACGTGGGGCACTTGTACACGTAACGACTGTACACATGGAGACTACCTGGAGCTGAACTCTGGGTAGCAGCACCTTGCAACCACTCCTCTCCTGGCCCAACCTGCACGGAGGAGCAGAGCTTGGCTCCATCACTTGGTTGCAGGGGAGAGACGCCGGTATTGAGGTTGTGGAAAGCCATGGACTGAGTGACGTGGGCACAAGCTGGAGCAAAGGGGCTCCAGGGACTGAGATGAGCTGTCCATGGACTTAGCTAGCAGAGCAGAAAGGGACAGGCCCAGTTTGCTTTCGGGGGAGAAGGGGGCAGAGCTCTTAGCTGAGGGTGCAAAAGCAGCCACAGGGATGGCCAGATGGGGAGAAGAGCGCTAGCCCGGTGGCTGAAGGGCTGCAACACTCTTGTCTTGGGGCAAGGCAGTGTCGGCTTTGGAGGTGGCCGCCTGGCCAGAGGCAAAGGTGATGGGAAGGAGGCCCCGCATGAGGTGGTCACAGGGACGTTCACCATGGTGAATTGGCTTGGGGGCAAGGTTTGTGAATGGGAAATGTTACAGGATCACAGCGGAGAAGGAATGCATGCTGGGAGGAGGAGGGAGGGAGCTGCAAGTAGCAGGGTGCCGCAAGTGACTGGTGCGGCTGTTACCCGTAAGGGTAGGGAAGGGGCTGTGGGGGGAGAGACCGGCCTGCAGTACTTCTGTAGGTCGGACCCGCAGCCCAGCTGGCCCCAAGTCCTTTAAGTTTAACCCGACAGCTGCTTAGAGCCACGAGGAACTAGCTACAAGCCGCTCCCTGGAGGCGGGGGAGATGCTGCCCTCCAGCTGGCTGGGGTGGGTAGAAGGCCTGGGGGTATGAGGGGCATTTTTTAGTGACCTCTCTCCATCCTCTCCAGCTCTACTACATCCATTCAGATCCCACCAAAAATAGCTTTTCCTGCTAAGCGCTGCTGCTCCTAGCTAAACTTTTGAGGTTCAATGTGCGCCTGAGCATCCAAAGCCATTCATATACTGACTGCCAACCTAGCTGACCGCAGTCTCCCCGGCCCCCTCAAACCTTTCACATCCTGGCAGAGAGCCCAGGGGCCTTGCGCCATCTGTGTGGGCTCAGGCAGCGGCCGAAGCTGGGTGGGGAGCGGAGCCACGCTGCCTTTGGCATTCCCGGGAAGCCGGCACGGCGCTCCAGAGGACATTAAAAATGCATCGAGTCTAATTCTCAGACATCTTGCCCAGGGGCTAATTGAGGAGCTGGGTTTTTCTGAACTGGGAAGAAAATAGCACAAAAGCTGCATGACGGCTGCGTGTCTGGGCCTGATCCCGTGGGTTCTGTCCTGCGGGGTCCATTAGTGGTTGGTGCTGGGCAGGGTGGTGAGCATCCTGCTGGGGTACCCTGGGGATGCTTCCGCTGCATTGGACTCTGCTGAGCAAACCTATGGGGCTGGTTCCCTGCTTCTCCTGGCTGAAGAAAGGCAGCCTGCCTAGGGTTCTCATGTCCTTACAGGCCCAAGCTGTTGGACTAGCACCCTGCGGTGTAAGAGCTGCCTTTGGGGTGTCCTGTCTGCTTTGGGATCAGCCCAATATCTCGGGGCTGAATAGGTACCTAAGAGCCTTCATCCTCCACAGCTTCATGGGGCTTGTGAAGTGTAGGTGAGGGCACTGGGTCTGAATCATTTGCCCCCAGGGGGTTTGAAGTTGATGTTTTGGGCAAAAAGCCTTGACTAGAGCGAATCCACTGAGTGGAAATACTCATCTCTGTTGCATAGGAGGCCTGGAATAACCCAGCCTTGCACATCACCTGCCTGAGAGCAGCATGGGAGTTTGGGGCACCACGCTGCACGTGTCTGCTCAGCTGTAGTGTGCCAGCCAGCACTGGTTCCCTCCTGGCAGCCAGACAGGGTGCTCTTGGGGTGAGGAATGAGTCCCAGGCAGGTCTGTCTATCTGCTTGCATTGGCCTGCCTGCCGCGGCTTTCTTGGCAAGGCTTGGATGGCCAGCAACAACCAGCCCTGAGTGTGATGGGCACACTGGGCACCTCTTAATCAAAGGCAGGCACACTGGGCACCTCTTGACCAGCTCTTTCTGTTGCACTGCAGGGCTCTTGATTGCACTTGAAGGGCCTGCAAGCAGGCTCTTGCTCTGGCTGCTGGCATGTGACAGTCTTGTCATGTTAATAAGCTAGCAAGACTCCCCTTTGTTCTCAGGGCTGTTTCTCGAGCAGGCACTGAGTGGAGGTAGCAGAGGGCAGGTATAGCCTTTCATTTGGAGTTGATAGCTTGGCCTGGTGGTCCCTTGGGGGTAGGGTGCGGGTATAGTGAGAGGGCAAAGGTCACAACATTGCCGGTCAGTCCCAGCTTCCTATGACCACTGCAAACCCCATCCCCAGCTCAACCAGAGCTTAATTACTGCTTTTCTGAGCCACTTCAAAGGCTGTTGCTAACTGCAGTATGCAGCACATATTATGAGATTTGTTTTTGGAATATAATGATAAACTGTTGCCATTATGGATGGAGACATAATTATCCCAAATCTATTTTAATCTATTCTGCCTTTTAAATATTCTATATTCTCTTTTAATAAGAGGCAGCATCCAGCCTTTGATGTTTGGGCGGAGGTGTAGGGAGCTCTCCCCTCCTTGCTGGCAGTGTTAATTGAATAGCCTCCCTTTCTCTTCATTAGCTGCATTAACACCTTTTAATATCTCTTTAAAATCTTGTTCAATTTACTTTCTTTAATCTTTTTCCTTTCCCAGAATGTTGCATCACTTTGATCCTCATCTTCATCTTTTCTTTGATGACAACTTTGAGCTTAATTTGTATTTGAATTGAAATGGAAATTTCCTAATTACCCAGAATTCAGCCTTGTGCTATTAGGGTATGTTTTACCACTGCATTTTTTTTTTTTTTGGTATTGGAATTAGCATTCCCCTCCCCCCTCCTCCAGCTGGGGAGGGGACCAGGCTGAAATGGAGAGGTTTTCTCGCTCTCTCTCAAGTTCTGTGATTGTCTCCACCTCTCCTCTTCCCCCATCATGTGAGAGCTGTTTTACTGCCAGGTACCTTGGTTTATTGGGATGAGGGTCAAATTGAACCACTGAAAGTCTTGGGTACCTTCCACTAAGAAATCTCACCCACCCCGCAACCTCTGCAGGCCCAGGAGATGTCCCGGAGCTGCTTCCTGGCCCCAGCAGTGCTGTTGGCTCTTTGGTTTTTGGTCTGCCGTGCTCATGAGTTCGGCACTGGGCTCGGCCAGCGATGCTCTGACAGCAGCTTTGTGGAGATGCCAGGAGCAGAGCAATGCCAGGACCCCTCTGTGGTACTGAGGGGCAGCACCTCGCTCTCCCGGGCTGGGCTGTGGAGTGGACTCCAAGCCCCATGTTGGACATGGCTTGGAACGGGCTCTGAAGTGGCAGGGGTTGGGGCTGTGTCCAGGCAGGGCTCTCTGCAGCTGCCTGAGGCTGGGCAGATGGAAAGACTGAGGACAGAGCCAAGACCAAACCCTTCCTCAAGGCTGCAGGGAGGTGTCTCTGTTCAGCTGGGGTCCAAAGCCCCATGCACTCCCCTAGACATAGGCCTTCAATGTTCTTTCTCTGTAAGATGTGAGCAAAGCTTTGGGAATAGGCATGCACTCGTGCTCTCCCTCATTTTTTCCTTTCCCCCTTGTTTCTTGTAAAACATGAGTCTGGCAGTGGGGACAGGTGATCTCGGAGTCTGTCGGACTCAGAGGAGAGACCTCCATCTGCACATACCCTCACCATCATCTCTGACGGGCTGGCAAAGGACTCCAACTCCTTGTTCCCTTCTCAGCCCATGCAGAGCAAGCCAAGCTGCCAGAGCACAGCCTGCCGGGAGCTGCAAGAGTCCTGGCATTGCCACGGCAGCCCACAGGCATGCACCTCTATGGAAGTGGGAGACTTTCTGCCTCTGGGAGCAGCCTCGCTGCAGTGGGCTGCTCCATCCATCTCTTTTGGGCTCTTGCCATGTTGCATGGCAGCTGGTGGATGGGCCCGTGCTGCAGTGCCCTCCATCTCCCCTGCATGTGGAGCATGGTGGAGGTCTGATGCTGACAGCAGAGGTGTCCCCGTCTCCCTGCTCCAACCCCCTTGGCTTCCTGCAACAGCTGGCTTTGCTGAGAGCACGATCAGCCTCCTGACAGACTGCAGAGGCCTGCGCAAAGCTGCGAGTGGCCCTGCCTTTATCCTGCGGATGATGTTGAGCTTGTGGTCCTTGCATCTCACAGCGGTGCTTGCCAACACCCCCTGCTCTGCAGAATGAAATTCCTTTCTTGCTTGGACAGGTAAAGAGTGTGCTGAGACTGCTGCTATCATTATTTTTAGTTGTGCATATTAATAACTCTTTCCGGTACATTTTCCCCACCCAAGAAATATTTTCTACAACAAAAGACGGTGCCCAGCCAAGCCCGATTCTTGCAACTGCCTTAGGGTAGAAAATATACTGATTTTTCTGGTTTGTCCTTGGAAGCTTTGGGCTTGATTCAGTGGGACCGCGTGTATTTTTACATGCCTGTTTCATACCTAGGGAAGATGAGGGTAGGGGAAGTAGGTGGCTGGGGTCTGGAGACCCAGCGGGCTGAAAGCCCTGGGGGTTGGGGAGAGATGAGAACATTTGATCCAAATTTCTGTTTTCGTTCCAGTGGTTGATGAAGAGCCCAATTCAAAACTCCCTGGAGTGGCAGCAGCTTCCATGGAGCAGAACAAACCTGGGACCTGGCCCTTTATCTGTGGTCAGATCTCTTAGATCCGAGACAAAAGTTCAACAGACTGATTTAACCTAAATCAGTTAAATCTGATACTATAACCATCCAGGTTAATCTTAAACCAGTTTCAGCCATTTTGAAAGTTGTTTATGTTCCTTAATTTCTGTCACGTTGCAGATCTGAACCAGTTTTCAATCACTTATACTGGTTTATGTGTAATTTCTGTCTCTGGCCTTAAGGATGCATATTTAGTGGATTCTCTTTGGCTAGCTCAGGTTTTTAAGCCAACCTCTGCAAACAAGCTGGCTTTGAAAGCTTTATAGTTTGTGGGATGCTTGTGTGGGCTCGTGCATCAGATGCCACAGGTCTTATTACAGATGTGCATTGTAACAGGACGAGTGTATGGGCAAGTCCTTAACACCACTACCTCTGTGAAGTGCAGTAGGACTGGAGAGAGGTCTTTTCATTGAACAGATCAGGATTCGGGAGTTTTCGAGATAAAAGTCTTAATAAAAATGTCTGGAAGGTATTGTAAGAGAGATCTTAGAGATGATATTAGCACCATTCATTTCTAAGTAGGAAGATGGCCTGTGTCATAGACTTCTAGCTACAAGTCATACATACAAATGGATGAGACATCGCACTTGTCTTTGAAAGAAATATAAGAACCTTTCTGGTTTTATATTTTTTTTCCCCCCTAGCCTTAAAACATAATACGGTGAGAGTCTGCCTGTTCTTTGGAGAGAAAAGTATTATCTATTCTCTTTCTTCTTAAAGGTTTTATAGATGGTGCTACTGATCAAAAGACTCTGATCCAGTAAAAACCAATTGGCTTACATGGTAACCGTAACACCAGAAAGATGAATCATGGTTTTTGTGTTCCCTTTGATAGTGAACCAGAAAGAAGAGGTGGTTGGTTCCTTATTCACAAACCTTGCTTGACTTCTGCAAACTTTTTTTTTAATTCATAAGTGTTCACCTAGTGCTTTAGGCAAGAAACTTTTAGACTCTGGAGCTTTTCTGGGGAGCCGTGCCATAGGCTTTCCATCCCCTGATTGGATGAATAAATGATGGTGGATGATGTGCTCCGTGCAGGAGGGTGAGAGAAGATGCTTAGTTGCAGGCCTAAAACCCGGAATTGAAACTAGGGTTTTAATTTCCAGGCCTGTCAGGGTTTCCTTGGTCTTGGCAAATCTCTCTGTGACTTTGGTTCTTCATCTCTTAAATGGGAATAATAAACCATCCTTACCTCCCTGCAGTGCTGGGAGTTAAAACACAGTGACGTGCAAGATAGTCCAGCACTGGTACTGAACCACCACCTAACTCCCAGGAGAGGTGAAGTTTTAGGAGCACTTTCCCAATGGCCAGTGGCTTCATAGGAGCCGACAATCAGGTGATGGTTTTATTTTCATGACTGGCAGTGAACTTAGTGTGAGCATGTCGTTCTCTGGCTTGGTTTGCAAATGAATCTCTCTTAATGGTCTGGTATTGTGGGAGCATGTATGTGGGAAGGTGACGTGCATGTGCTACCACCTCTGGCTGTGCCATAGTTGTGCCCTTGAAGTGTCGTCAACAAAACAGGTACGTGACAGCGCTGATGTGGTTTAGGAAACGTAACGGGCCTCTGAATCCCCTGCTTTCCTCTTCTGCCGTTCACGGTGGGTAGAGAGGTGGGCACTAGGGTGGGACGGGCTCGCTCTCTCTAGCTTATTGGAATGAAATATTTTAACAAATCCAGACAGGGGTCTTTGGGTAGATGTGGTATCTTTTATTAGACCAACTAAATAGTTGGGACAATGGTTCTTTGCAAACTTTTGGGCACAAACACCCTTCTTCAGGCATAGGAAGGGTCTGTTAACAAAGCCAGGAATCACGAGGGCTGCTCTAGGTGGTCCCTTCCTCACACGGTCCTGGTTAAACCCTTGCAGAGATGTGAGCATTTATTTGTGATTGGGAAGCACGTGTCTTGTATGTGCTTCCCCTTCAGACCGTGCAAAGCAAACTCCAGGTTTTGCAGGCTTCTTGGCTTTATTGCCCCCCACTTTTCAAAGAGCTTCTCCTTTTCCAACAGCTGCTTTTTCACTTGCTCTGCACAGTCAGCTCTTCTGCTTTGCTGGGTTTCAGCCTTCGAGGAGACATCTGAAAGCAGCCCCAGATTTAGCAGAGGAAGTACTTGAGAAGATGGAAAGCTTCCTCCTTTAAGAGGAGGCTAGATGTACACCTTGCTGGGGTCTCTTTCCTGCCATGGTGGGGGGTCGGACTCGATGATCTGCTCTGGTCCCTTCTGACCCTAGAAACTATGAAACTAAAGGGAGGGCGCCGGGAGGGAATGGCTTGAGAGATGCACCCGAGGTTAGCGAGGTCTCTTCAAGTGGTTAAACCTTGATCCGCATAAAGCCCGATGCCTGTGAGCCCTGGGGGCAGACAAGCCATCTGACCTCGGGTGCAAAGCTTGACTTTCTCCAAAAAAAAAAAAAAAAAAGCCCTTTGCAACATCTGCATTAAAGTTGGCAGCCAGTGGGCACAACCGTTGGAGGCCTCAAATGCCTCTACACGAATGCTCGAAGTATGGGGAAGAAGCAGGAGGAACTCGCCCTCCTCCTAGCTGTCACCAGCCCTGACATAGTAGGGATCACAGAAACGTGGTGGGACTCATCGCATGACTGGGCGGTGAGTGTCAAGGGCTATAGGCTATACAGGAAGGAC